>NC_091300.1:27659544-27674544 GCF_038502225.1 Cherax quadricarinatus | reverse complement strand
CAAAAAACGTTATGGAGGCAAAGAAGGGAATGTATGAAAGTATAGTAGTATCAACACTCTTATATGGATGTGAAGCTTGGGTGGTAAATGCAGCAGCGAGGAGACGGTTGAAGGCAGTGGAGATGTCCTGTCTAAGGGCAATGTGTGGTGTAAATATTATGCAGAAAATTCGGAGTGTGGAAACTAGGAGAAGGTGTGGAGTTAATAAAAGCATTAGTCAGAGGGCAGAAGAGGGGTTGTTGAGGTGGTTTGATGATTTAGAGAGAATGGATCAAAGTAGAATGACATGGAAAGCATATAAATCTATAGGGGAAGGAAAGAGGGGTAGGGGTCGTCCTCGAAAGGGTTGGAAAGAGGGGGTAAAGGAGGTTTTGTGGGCGAGGGGCTTGGACTTCCAGCAAGCGTGCATGAGCGTGTTAGATAGGAGTGAATGGAGACGAATGATACTTGGGACCTGACGATCTGTTGGAGTGTGAGCAGGGTAATATTTAGTGAAGGGATTCAGGGAAACCGGTTATTTTCATATTGTCGGACTTGAGTCCTGGAAATGGGAAGTACAATGCCTGCACTTTAAAGGAGGGGTTTGGGATATTGGCAGTTTGGAGGGATGTGTTGTGTATCTTTATACGTATATGCTTCTAAGCTGTTGTATTCTGAGCACCTCTGCAAAAGCAGTGATAATGTGTGAGTGTGGTGAAAGTGTTGAATGATGATGAAAGTATTTTCTTTTTGGGGATTTTCTTTCTTTTTTTGGGTCACCCTGCCTCGGTGGGAGACGACCCACTTGTTGAAATATATATATATATATATATATATATATATATATATATATATATATATATATATATATATATATATATATATATATATATATATATATATATATACATAAGTGTGTGGGTATGGGTGTACAGTGTTCTGAATAAGCCAAGAAGAGAATCTAGGCCTCTCCCTGAACCCTTCAAAAGCATATCAATAGGAAAACAGCTAACCTAGAAGGGGTGCAATTCATCAATTCCACTTAATGCACTTTCCTTAGTACTCACGCGGATCTAATACTGTTGATGAGAGTACGAAATAATACTCTTTCTTAAGAACGGTGAAAGTCTGTAGCACTGATGCTCGCGATTGATTTTATCTCCTCACCAGATGTCTATTCGTCCCTAAGCTAACCTTCTTTTTACGATGCTCCCAATCCTTTGCCAGACCCGAACTCGGAGAGTAAGACATTTAACTTGTTTGGTGCAAGGTGCAAGAATGTTCAACTTCCTACTAGTAGACATCAGAAACATCGCCGGAACAAGTGTAGAAGCTTTCAAGAGGAAATTGGAGCATTACTTCCGCTAAGTACTAGATCAACCAGGCTATGTGGGCTACCGGACCTCCAACAGCCACTGCAACAGGCTAGGAAGAAGGCTGTGCCAGGAAATGATTCTCGACCTTCAACTAGTGCAACCAAACACTCTAAATCAAAACACCCATGCCACATCCAATGCCCCCACCCACTACATTACAAACTTCACCCCCACAGCAACAACCCATAGTTCCTTACCAGGTCTCCCACTTCCCCAACCCCAATATACTTCCCAGACCACAGTCTTAGAAAAGAAGTTGAAGGTGTGGTATACAAATGCAGATGGAATAACAAACAAGTATGAGGAGTGGCACGAAAGAATCAAAGAGACATCCCCAGACATAATAGCACTCACAGAAACAAAACTCACCAGAATAATAACAGATTCAATCTTTCCATCCGGATATCAAATCTTCAGGAAAGACAGAGGGAGGAGAGGGGGAGGAGGAGTTGCACTGCTCATTAAAAACCAGTGGGGTTTTGAGAAAATGGAAGGAATGGATGGCATGGGCGAAAGGGACTACTTAGTAGGAACAATCCAGTCTGAGGGACATAAGGTGATAATTGCAGTAATGTACAACCCACCACAGAACTGCAGGAGGCCAAGAGAAGAATACGATGAGAGCAACAGAGCAATGATCAACACACTAGCCGAGGTGGCCAGGAGAGCACACATGGGGGGAGCAAAGTTACTAGTTATGGGTGATTTCAATCACAAGGAGATTGACTGGGAAAACCTGGAGCCCCATGGGGGTCCCGAAACATGGAGAGCCAAGATGATGGATGTGGTACTGGAGAACCTCATGCATCAACATGTTAGAGACACTACCAGAGAGAGAGGAGAGGATGAACCAGCAAGGTTGGACCTTGTATTCACCATGAGTAGTTCGGACATCGAGGGTATCATGTATGAAAGGCCCCTGGGAGCTAGTGATCATGTGGTTCTGTGCTTCGACTACATAGTTGAGCTCCAAGTGGAGAAAGCAGGAATAGGGTGGGAAAACCAAACTACAAAAGGGGGAACTACTCAGGCATGAGGAACTTCCTTCAAGACATTCAGTGGGAGAGGGAACTGACAGGAAAACCAGTACAAGAAATGATGGACTATGTAGCAACAAAATGCAAGGAGGCAGAGGAGAGGTTTGTTCCCAAGGGAAACAGAAATAATGGGAAGAACAGAACGAGTCCTTGGTTCACCCAAAGGTGTAGGGAGGCAAAAACTAGGTGTACTAGAGAATGGAAAAGGTACAGAAGACAGAGAACTCAGGAAAATAAAGAAATCAGCCGAAGAGCCAGAAACGAATATGCACAGATAAGAAGGGAGGCTCAGAGACAATATGAAAATGACATAGCATCAAAAGTAAAGACTGACCCGAAGCTGTTGTACAGCCACATCAGGAGGAAAACAACAGTCAAGGACCAGGTAATCAGACTGAGGAAGGGTGATGGGGAATTCACAAGAAACGACCGAGAGGTATGTCAGGAGCTCAACACAAGATTTAAAGAGGTATTTACAGTGGAAACCAGTAGGACTCCAGGAAATCAGAACAGGGGGGCACACCAGCAAGTGCTGGATGAGGTACATATAACCAAGGAGGAGGTGAAGAAGCTGCTATGCGAACTCGACACCTCAAAGGCGGTGGGACCAGACAACATCTCTCCATGGGTCCTTAAAGAGGGAGCAGAGATATTGTGTGAGCCATTAACAAAGATCTTCAACACATCATTTGAAACTGGGCAACTCCCTGAGGTATGGAAAATGGCAAATGTAGTCCCAATTTTTAAAAAGGGAGACAGACATGAGGCACTAAACTACAGACCTGTATCTCTAACGTGTATAGTATGCAAGGTCATGGAGAAGATCATCAGGAGGAGAGTGGTGGGGCACCTGGAAAGAAACAAGTGTATAATTGACAACCAGCACGGTTTCAGGGAAGGAAAATCCTGTGTCACAAACCTACTAGAGTTTTATGACAAGGTGACAGAAGTAAGACAAGAGAGAGAGGGGTGGATCGACTGCGTATTTTTGGACTGCAAGAAGGCTTTCGACACAGTTCCTCACAAGAGGTTACTGCAAAAGCTAGAGGACCAGGCACACATAACAGGAAAGGCACTGCAATGGATCAGAGAATATCTGACAGGGAGGAAACAACGAGTCATGGTACGCGACGAGGTGTCAGAGTGGGCGCCTGTGACAAGCGGGGTTCCACAGGGGTCAGTCCTAGGACCTGTGCTGTTCTTGGTATACGTGAACAACATAACGGAAGGGATAGACTCAGAAGTGTCCTTGTTTGCAGACGATGTGAAGTTAATGAGAAGAATCGTATCGGACGAGGATCAGGCAGGACTACAAAGAGATCCGGACAGGCTACAAGCCTGGTCCAGCAACTGGCTCCTTGAATTTAACCCTGCCAAATGCAAAGTCATGAAGATTGGGGAAGGGCAAAGAAGACCGCAGACACAATATAGTTTAGATGGCCAAAGACTGCAAACCTCACTAAAGGAAAAAGATCTGGGGGTGAGTATAACACCGAGCATATCTCCTGAGGCGCACATCAATCAGATAACTGCTGCAGCATACGGGCGCCTGGCAAACCTACGGATAGCGTTCCGATACCTCAGTAAGGATTCGTTTAAGACTCTGTACACCATCTACGTCAGGCCCATACTGGAGTATGCAGCACCAGTTTGGAATCCACACCTAGTCAAGCACGTCAAGAAATTAGAGAAAGTGCAAAGGTTTGCAACAAGACTAGTCCCAGAGCTACGGGGATTGTCCTATGAAGAAAGGTTGAGGGAAATCGGCCTGACGACACTGGAGGCCAGGAGGGTCAGGGGAGACATGATAACGACATATAAAATACTGCGCGGAATAGACGAGGTGGACAAAGACGGGATGTTCCAGAGATGGGACACAGACACAAGAGGTCACAATTGGAAGTTGAAGACTCAGATGAATCAAAGGGATGTTAGGAAGTATTTCTTCAGTCATAGAGTAGTCAGGCCATGGAATAGCCTAGAAAGTGATGTGGTGGAGGCAGGAACCATACATAGTTTTAAGGCGAGGTATGATAGAGCTCATGGGGCAGGGAGAGAGAGGACCTAGTAGCAATCAGCGAAGAGGCGGGGCCAGGAGCTGTGACTCGACCCCTGCAACCACAAATAGGTGAGTACAAACAGGTGAGTACACACACACACACACACACACACACACTCACACACAAACACACACACACACACACACACACACACACACACACACACACACACACACACACACACACACACACACACACACACACACACACACACACACACACACAGCCAGGATGAGCCCATGGTTTACCCAAAGGTGCAGGGAGGCAAAAACCAAGTGTGCTAGGGAATGGAAGAAATATAGAAGGCAAAGGACCCAGGAGAATAAGGAGAACAGTCGTAGAGCCAGAAACGAATATGCACAGATAAGATGGGAGGCCCAAAGACAATATGAAAATGACATAGCAGCGAAAGCCAAATCTGACCCGAAACTGTTGTACAGCCACATCAGGAGGAAAACAACAGTCAAGGACCAGGTAATCAGGCTAAGGAAGGAAGGAGGAGAGACAACAAGAAATGACCGTGAAGTATGTGAAGAACTCAACAAGAGATTCAAAGAAGTGTTCAGAGAGGAGACAGAAGGGACTCCAGAAAGACGGAGAGGTGGGGCACACCACCAAGTGCTGGACACAGTGCACACAACCGAGGAAGAAGTGAAGAGGCTTCTGAGTGAGCTAGATACCTCAAAGGCAATGGGGCCAGATAACATCTCCCCATGGGTATTGAGAGAGGGAGCAGAGGCGCTATGTGTACCCCTAACAACAATATTCAATACATCTATCGAAACAGGGAGATTGCCTGAGGCATGGAAGACAGCAAATGTAGTCCCAATCTTTAAAAAAGGAGACAGACATGAAGCATTAAACTACAGACCAGTGTCACTGACATGTATAGTATGCAAAATCATGGAGAAGATTATCAGGAGAAGAGTGGTGGAACACCTAGAAAGGAACGATCTCATCAACAGCAGCCAACATGGTTTCAGGGACGGGAAATCCTGTGTCACAAACCTACTGGAGTTCTATGACATGGTGACAGCAGTAAGACAAGAGAGAGAGGGGTGGGTGGATTGCATTTTCTTGGACTGCAAGAAGGCGTTTGACACAGTTCCACACAAGAGATTGGTGCAAAAACTGGAGGACCAAGCAGGGATAACAGGGAAGGCACTACAATGGATCAGGGAATACTTGTCAGGAAGACAGCAGCGAGTCATGGTACGTGGCGAGGTGTCAGAGTGGGCACCTGTGACCAGCGGGGTCCCGCAGGGGTCAGTCCTAGGACCAGTGCTGTTTCTGGTATTTGTGAACGACATGACGGAAGGAATAGACTCTGAGGTGTCCCTGTTTGCAGATGACGTGAAGTTGATGAGAAGAATTCACTCGATCGAAGACCAGGCAGAACTACAAAGGGATCTGGACAGGCTGCAGACCTAGTCCAGCAATTGGCTCCTGGAGTTCAATCCCACCTAGTGCAAAGTCATGAAGATTGGGGAAGGGCAAAGAAGGCCGCAGACGGAGTACAGTCTAGGGGGTCAGAGACTACAAACCTTACTCAAGGAAAAAGATCTTGGGGTGAGTATAACACCAGGCACATCTCCTGAAGCGCACATCAACCAAATAACTGCTGCAGCATATGGGCGCCTAGCAAACCTCAGAACAGCATTCCGACATCTTAGAACAGCATTCCGACATCTTAATAAGGAATCATTCAGGACCCTGTACACCGTGTACGTTAGGCCCATATTGGAGTATGAGGCACCAGTTTGGAACCCACACCTAGCCAAGCACGTGAAGAAACTAGAGAAAGTGCAAAGGTTTGCAACAAGACTAGTCCCAGAGCTAAGAGGTATGTCCTACGAGGAGAGGTTAAGGGAAATCAACCTGACGACACTGGAGGACAGGAGAGATAGGGGGGACATGATAACGACATACAAAATACTGAGAGGAATTGACAAGGTGGACAAAGACAGGATGTTCCAGAGATTGGACACAGTAACAAGGGGACACAGTTGGAAGCTGAAGACACAGATGAATCACAGGGATGTTAGGAAGTATTTCTTCAGCCACAGAGTAGTCAGTAAGTGGAATAGTTTGGGAATCGATGTAGTGGAGGCAGGATCCATACATAGCTTTAAGTAGAGGTATGATAAAGCTCACGGCTCAGGGAGAGTGACCTAGTAGCGATCAGTGAAGAGGCGGGGCCAGGAGCTCGGACTCGACCCCTGCAACCTCAACTAGGTGAGTAACTAGGTGAGTACACACACACACACACACACACACACACACACACACACACACACACACACACACACACACACACACACACACACACACACACACACACACACACATACACACACACGAACACACACACACGAACACACACACACAAACACACACACACACACACACACACACACACACACACACACACACACACACACACACACACACACACACACACACACTCATTCAGAAATATATTAACTCATAACATACTGACATGCAACAACACCACCTCACAAATCATTAAAGAGTCAGGTACAGTAGAAGGAAAATAAACTTAGAATTTTAATTCTGACTGTTGACTGTGTGTTCATGGACTCGAGTGCTAAGATATAGTGAAGTGAAGTACTACTTGCGCGTACAGTGCTTCGTCGGATCAATAGTTCTTATTGAACCGACAGCGTAGAGCACCAGCCTAGCAGTGAGGGGATCCATGGGGAGGGTACCAAGAAACCTGTGTTGCTACTGCTTCCCCCCCCCTCTCCCCCTCTCTCTCTGTCTCTCTCTCCCTGGTTCGCTCGCTGTGTGATGTGTTATGTAAGACTGACCATAACATTATTCGTTTTGAAGTTAACTCAAATTTTGGTTACCTGAGCTAAAGTCTCCGGTTAACAAGAGCCGATAAAACAAAAGATGCTAAGTCGATGATACTCTTTAATGCACTTGCATTCTCTAGCCTATTGTTGTAGAGTAGCAGTCACCTTAAAGGCAATCAACATTGCAGTTGTAGATAACGTACAGGGAACTTTTAGTTCCCAAAGCAAAATATTCGAAATTGTTAGACACGACAAAAAAAAAAAAAACACTGAAATTATACTTATTGGAGTACAGCCGAAAAAGATATACCAGAATTTATGCTTAGCAAATGATGAAGAAACTGTTTTCAAAAATGCACATTGAAATTACTCCTCACAATAGCGAGAGGCATGATAGAAAGGGCAAAATAACCTCAGTGAAAATGAGAAGTGGTGGAAACGTACCAACTTGTTTTTGTTTATCATCTGGAGTTTATCTGGAGAGAGTTCCGGGGGTCAACGCCCCCGCGGCCCGGTCTGTGACCAGGCCTCCTTAGGTCAGTGTCCCAGGATGCGACCCACACCAGTCGACTAACACCCAAGTACCCATTTTACTGATGGGGAACATAGACAACAGGTGGAAAGAAACACGTCCAATGTTTCTACTCTGGCTGGGAATCGAACCCAGGCCCTCACCGTGTGAAGCGAGAGCGTTAACCACCAGGCCACCAGAGCCCCTGGAATTTCATGAAGTGCTCCAAATCACTTCTAACCGGCATGTGGTGCGTACATTAGACTGCCACTATTAACGGTAGCTGGACTGAAATCGAGCAACCAGAGCCATGGTCATCATAACCTTTAAATATATACAGTATTGAACAAGCCCCCTAACTGTCTTCGAGAAAGAATTTTGATATGCTCTCAAGAGAGTTCCAGATACGTCAATATTTGATGCCAGATCCGGAACTGACTTGAGAAACTTACCAAATTCCTTCTTGAAGATTGCGAGGGGGTTTGTTCAATATATATTTAGGGTCATAAGGATCATTGCCCAGGTTGATAGCCTGATTGATCAGGCTATCAAACCCCAAATAAACTACAGTCAGGTTGAGTACATGTGGGTAAGACATAAATAGATTTAATATACAATATTTTGCTTAACAGAAACATACTTTTTAACGAGCTTTTGCCCTCCAAGTGTTTAAGCACCTTTTCTAATTATCTTTTCCCAGATTTTTACAATCAACGCATGTCAGTTACACATTCGAGAAATGGAATTCTCTTATCACATTTTTAGAATGTCTGTACAATTTTTTTTTTTCGTCCTCCAATTTGCATTCATGAAATGATATACCAAACGATTTCGCGAACAAACGTTTTTTTTTTTTTTTTTAGGTTTAAGCCCATCGACTGCACATGGGTCAATTAAGGCTGCAGTTCTCCTGTATTCTAGCACTGAGGATATTTTATTCCCTTAAATACGGATTAAACTAAATATGGTATATACACCCAGAGATATACACATTTCATTATATGTGTTTTGTTTTTGGTGTATAAAAATGAGTGATTTTTGTATTGTGATGTAACAAACATGTCAGGGAAATCAATTACCCCAGAGCCACCAGTTAAACTTTCACAGACTACTACCTGTCACAGGTTCCTGGTCAGCCAGGTTGTGATAGCTACCTTTGATATATATACCTTTGAAGAATTTTGAGAGTATATCTACTCTCTGTGACCGGCCATGGGCCAGGCTCGTCTAGTGCTCGCCTGGTCAACCTGGCTGTTGCTGCTGGAGGCCCGCTGCCCCACATATCCATAACAGCCTGGTTGATCTGGCACCTGGTGAAGATACTTGTCTAGTTTCCTCTTGAAGGCTTCAACACTTGTTCCAGCAGTGTTTCTGATATCTTCTGGTAAGATGTTGAAAAGTCTGGGACCCCGGATGTTGATATAGTGTTCCCTTATTGTCCCCACCGCACCCCTGCTCCTCACTGGGTTTATTTTACACTTCCTCCCGTGGAATTGGTGGCCGCTAGCAGTGACAGCCTGGTTAACGAAGCAGTCAACATGGAAATCTGGCTTCAAATCAGCCTTCGAGGGTTGAAGAGCCCTGGAAATGCACACCCTAACAGGCATGCATGAATGTAGCACTGAGCCGTGTTTTCCCATATTTCCAAGTTCTTTCCCTGGCGTAATCGAGTTTTGTCAGAGTTAGAGGGAATCGAATGATATATTTGAGCTGGGATCGGTTTGCAATATCTGGAAGAATCTTCCCGTTTGGCTACTTTAACAGGTATTGTCCAGAATGCACAAGTTTTTGAAAAATGTCTGTGCTCGAGTATTCTGTGAAGAGTTGTGAACTGTGTATCACTTTATTATGTGGATGCTCCACTGTGATGTCGTGTACTCAGTGACAGTGAAGATAATGTTAAATGATGGTGTGTGTGTGTGTGTGTGTGTGTACTCACCTAGTTGTACTCACCTAGTTGAGGTTGCGGGGGTCGAGTCCGAGCTCCTGGCCCCGCCTCTTCACTGATCGCTACTAGGTCACTCTCCCTGAACCGTGAGCTTTATCATACCTCTGCTTAAAGCTATGTATGGATCCTGCCTCCACTACATCGCTTCCCAAACTATTCCACTCACTGACTACTCTGTGGCTGAAGAAATACTTCCTAACATCCCTGTGATTCATCTGTGTCTTCAACTTCCATCTGTGTCCCCTTGTTACTGTGTGTGTGTGTGTGTGTGTGTGTGTGTGCTGGAGTGTTGGGGGGTGTTGGTGTGGGGGGTTTGTGTTTGCTGGGTATACTCTGCTCGGACATTACAAACCTAGAGTGGAGAAAACTTGGGTCAGAGATCACGCGGAAAACGAGGGACCTTAAGAAACTAGCATCTAAATATTTAGCTGCCTATGTATACAGAGATGGCAGAATAAAAGGATAAAGTTTTCTTTCACAGTGTGAACCAAAATACGTAGTAAGTCAGATACAGAAGAAGCCTGTGTTACGTAAAGAGATTTAGCTCATTGAGACCTCTAATGGAGCGAAATGTCGCTTGAGTGACTACGTGTAGCTTTACTGCCTATCTTTCTCACCAAAGACACAGATGAGGACACACCCTAATGTGAGTGTGTCAAAAGACAGACGAGGACACACCCTAATGTGAGTGTGTCAAAAGAAAGATGAGGACACACCCTAATGTGAGTGTCAAAAGACACAGATGAGGACACACCCTAATGTGAGTGTGTCAAAAGACAGACGATGACACACCCTAATGTGAGTGTGTCAAAAGACACAGATGAGGACACACCCTAATGTGAGTGTGTCAAAAGACACAGATGAGGACACACCCTAATGTGAGTGTGTCAAAAGACAGATGAGGACACACCCTAATGTGAGTGTGTCAAAAGACACAGATGAGGACACATCCTAATGTGAGTGTGTCAAAAGACACAGATGAGGACACATCCTAATGTGAGTGTGTCAAAAGACACAGATGAGGACACACCCTAATGTGAGTGTGTCAAAAGACACAGATGAAGACACACCCTAATGTGGGTGTGTCAAAAGACAGACGAGGACACACCCTAATGTGAGTGTGTCAAAAGACACAGATGAGGACACACCCTAATGTGAGTGTGTCAAAAGACAGACGAGGACACACCCTAATGTGAGTGTGTCAAAAGACACAGATGAGGACACACCCTAATGTGAGTGTGTCAAAAGACAGACGAGGACACACCCTAATGTAAGTGTATCAAAAGACACAGATGAGGACACACCCTAATGTGAGTGTGTCAAAAGACACAGATGAGGACACACCTTAATGTAGGTGTTGAGTGGTCATGGGAAAACGCTGGGTGTTTTGACTTGCAAATTCTGACTAAACTTCTCTGGCTGGGAGACATGACTTTTTTTTTTTTTTTTAACAAATTTGGGTATATGCACAGTGAGCGACTACCCAATCCCGCATGAATTACTTTGTTGGAACACACTGCAGTATGCTTTGGGAGAGTTACACAGCACCGTGTCTTCCTTTGCAGATGACACCCGAATCTGCATGACAGTGTCTTCCATTGCAGACACTGCAAGGCTCCAGGCGGACATCAACCAAATCTTTCAGGTGGGAATGCCTCAGTGCGCGGCTACACTCAAAGACCTGGGAGTGATCATGTCGGAGGATCTCACCTTCAAGTCTGCTATGGATAATGAGAACCTTCAAAACTAGGGATGACTTGTTCTAGGCTGGAATGTTGCTGCACACTAACAGCACCTTTCAAGGCAGGTGAAATTGCTGACCTAGAAAATGTACAGAGAACTTTCACGGCGCGCATAACAAACATTCCCCGGAACGCAGGAGGGAGAGATGGTAGTACCGAACTTGCACACGAAAATCACTCACTACAAAAGCAAAAGACTTGGCAGACGATGCACCATCCCCCCAATGGGAGACCATACAATAAATGTCAGGGGCCCGAACACCCTCCCAGCACACATAAGGGGGATGCAGTCTTCACTGGCACTGAGCAACTCTCTCCAGGTAAACTCCAGGTGGGAATGCCTCAGTGCGCGGCTACACTGTTGTATATGAAGGTCACATGGTGGGAACACCCTGCACTGAGCAGCTACACTGAGTTATGAGATTAACTTCGTGGGAACACTCGTATTAAATAGTTACCCCATTCTATATTAGTTACACGGTTGGAACACCCGCAGTGTGCGACTTGTCTCTTCAGAATTAGTGTTATATGGTAGGAACGAAAGCTAGGTATATTTCACTGCTATATACCATCAAACAGGATGGGTTGTGTACATGATGGAGGGAAATCTGTCAGGCTGAGATGGGAAACTTCGGTAAGTCGATGGATGGCTTGGGGAAGGGTGTGGTTTGACTGGTTGAGAGGGGGTGGATGGATGGGTATTTGGGGAAGGGATAGTTTGGTATGGTGGAATGGGAGTGGACGGATGAAGCAGAATAGCGTGGAGGAGGATGTGAGCGGAAGAAGGCGAAGATGGAAATACTATAGATTGATTAATAACGAGCGAATGTAACGACAGAGATGAGATTGAGAAGGAAGAGGCGGTAAACCCGTATGGGTGATTCAGAGCACAGGGTGGTGGAGGCTCGATCCTCCATCTTCTTGTCGCTGTTCGGTTTAAGGCCAGTCAGACTGCTGATAATTAACATGAATCAGTGATGACTGGAGAAAAAGAAAGAGAAAAAAAGAGGGTAATATGTGAGAAATTAAAAAGAAGAACTGGAAGAGGATGCTACGAGGAGAAAGTGAAAAAAAAAGGTGATGTTTAGAGGTTAAGGAACAAAAATATAAAGTTGATGAGAACAGATGAGATGAGGAAAGAAATGGGAATAGAAAGTGAGTTAATATCAACGGCTTCTTTTTGTACTCTGAGGCTGACTCTGTGTGGGTGAGTTACTCGGGTCAGCTCACAGACAGTGGTAAGTTTTTATACAGGAAGATACTAGCGAAATTTCGGAAATAATAAACTATGTGGAACAGGACGAAAATAAACTATACAAGGTTAGGGTTACAAGTGGCATGGTCCTTAGACAAATAGATAAATTAAAACCTAACAAATCCCCAGGCCCTGATGAACTGTATGCAAGGGTTTTAAGGGAATGTAAAGATTAACTGAGCAAATCTTTGGCTAATCTTTTCAATATATCACTACAAAATTGCCATGTAAGTGGAAAATGGCAAGTGTGATACCTATCTACAAAACTGGAGACAGGTCTGACCTCCATAGTGGGAAAATTATTTATGGAATCAATTATTGCAGAGACAATTCGTAGCCATCTTGAAAGGCATAACTTGATTAATGAATCTCAGCATGGTTTTACAAAGTATTTGAAGAGGTAAATCATGGTAATGAATATGATATTGTGTATATAGTCTTCAGTAAGGCTTTTGATAGAGTCCCACATCAGAAACTATTGATAAAAATTAAGACACATGGAATAGGAGGAGAAATTTTTTCCTGGATAGAGGCATGGTTTACAGATGGACAGCAGAGAGTTTGCATAAATGGGGAAAAATCAGATTGGGGGGCCTGCTGCAGTGTCCTTCCTTTTTCTGGTGAAGAGGTAGGGGATGGGGAAGTGTGGGTCACTGGGAAAGACAGAGAGAGGGAATGCGTACTCACCTATAGGGCGTATTGGGTGGTGCGTGTGGGAGACAAATCGGGATTTGTATGGGAGATAGAGGGAAGGGAAGTTTTTGGTGAGGCTAATGGAAGAGAAAGGTTTACGTGAGGTGAACCCAAGTGACAATCCGAGTTGTAGCAACATAAACACATGATATAATAGAGGTTCTGGTAATGGAGAGAACGCTTTCTCGGAAGTTGAAAACCGCAGGCAAATTACCGTGAATACTATAGCGGTATTTATATATACATGTATCTATGTATGTATCTTTAAATCTTTGTATCTTTGAGGAGTTCGAGAGAGTTTCTACTCTCGGAGCCAGGCCGTGGCAGGTCTGACCTCGAGAGTAGAGGTTAGCAGGTCGCCAGGCTGGTCGCAAGCAGGTCGCCAGGCTGGGTTGCAAGTTGGTCGATAGGCAGCAACGGCCTGGTCAACCAGACCTTTGCTGCCGGGCGACCCGCTGACCCACTGTAATCACAGCCTGGTTGCTCTGGCACTCATCCAGTATTCCCTTAAAGACCTCTACACTTGTCCAAGAAGTATTTTTTTATATATTCTGGTAATATGTTGAATAGGCTGGGACCACTGATATTGATGCAGTGTTATTGGGCCTAATGCACCCCTGCTTTTCTCTGTATTTATTTCACATTTCCCCCTATACCTCTCACTCCAATATGTTATGACAGTGCGCAAATCTGGGACAAGGACATCGGGTACTTTTCACATATATATTATCAAACATCTCTCTCTCCTCTGTTTCTGTAAGCACATGTTTAGGACTTTGAGGCGTTTGCAGGAATTTGATTTTTTTATTAGCTCTGTACCGGCTGCAAACGATCTCTCTATCTGTTCTAGCTCTGACATCTCTCCTGCCCAGAGTGGGGCCGTCAACACTGAACAATATTCTAAACGAGAGAGCACAAGCTATTTGAATAGTGTCAAAAGTGCACTGTGTATGACTAGTGCCCTAATTGGCGCTATTTTCTCTGTCACTTTTCTAGCTATCGTGTTTTTTGAAAGAAAGGTCAGACGATATAGTTACTCACAAGTCTTTCACGCGTTCCTTTCGTTCTGTTTGATGATCCTCTTGAGTTCTGTATACCGTGAGAGCCTTGAATGGTAAGTCTAGCCGAGGATGTTTGCGGGACTTAAGTTTCACTTCCAGACTCCACTCTCGCTTCTGGGGACAAGTATCATTATATTAATGGAATACAATACCAACAAGATTATGAATTAGACACATGAGCAACACCTGTGACCTACATACCTGGAATATACCTGAAGTGTGTTCCGCGGGTCAACGCCCCCGTGACCCAGTTCTTGACCAGGCCTCCCGGTGGATCAAGGCCTGATCAACCACGCTGTTACTGCTGAAAACACATAGTCCAACATACGAAACACAGCCCGGCTGATCAGGGACTCACTTTAGGTAACTGTTCAACTCCCTCTTGAAGGCAGCCAGAGATATGTTGGTAAGTCCCCTTATGCCTGGTGGGAGGCTATTGAACAGTCTTGGGCCCTGGACACTTATTGTGTTTTCTCTTAGTGTACTAATAGTGCCACTACTTTTCATTTGTGGGAATGT
>NC_091300.1:27639544-27657044 GCF_038502225.1 Cherax quadricarinatus | reverse complement strand
TTTGTGGTATGAGGGTTAACTACTGTATTTTTTTATGATATGAGAGTTAATTTGTTATTTTTCCTGATACGAGAGTTTATTGTATTTTTTATGATACGAGAGTGAATGCTTGTAATTTTTTCCTGATGCTAGGGTTAACTACTGTATTTTTTCCTGATACAAGAGTTAATTCTTGTATTTGTAGTTTTTTTCTGATACGAGGGTTAACTACTGTATTTTTTTATGATAGGAGACTTAATTCTTGTATTTTTTTTTCCTGATACAAGGGTTAACTGATGAAAACACATGAACATAGCATATATTTGGATTAAATTCCTTCATTTATGTTTAATCGCCTGTTTGCACACATTTGATATGATTGTCCGTTATTACTGTCGTCCCCCCCCCACCAAAAAAAATGTGAGAAGTACTTTGAATAATTTTGTTCTAATACTTTCTTGCTCGTCCCATTTTTTCTCGCTGCTTCTCTGGTTCCATTGTTTTCACTCTCACGCGTTCCAATTTTTTTTTCTTTACTGTCGCTCGTTCCTTATTATCACTGTCTTCCTCGTATCACTTCATCAGTGTTTCGCTTGTTCCAACTACTCACTCTCTCTGTTATTCTACCTTATCTCACCTTGACCTCCAAGAAATATTTCCTGGCATCTCTAAGACATTTTATATTCATGATCCTCTGTTAAATAATAATAATAATAATAATAATAATAATAATCTTTATTTCTACAAGTACATGTACAAGATATACAGTCTTAGCTGACATGAATGACATACTACTATACAGTTAGCCGCTTGTTATGCAGAGCATTTCGGGCAAATTAGGTCAGTTTTGTCCCAGGATGCGATCCACACCCAGGTACCTACTTTACTGATAGGTGACCATGGGCAGCAAGTGTCTTAAGGAAACTCGTCCTAATGTATCCACCCGTACCGGGAATTGAGCCACGGAGATTAATGTGTGAGCTGATTGCGCTAGCAATCGACCTACCTGTGACATGACTCACGAAATCGTAATGACACGATTGCAAACAAGCCATACCACGGATGGGGTTCGAATCCGCGGTCAGAGAGTCTCAAAACTTCAGACCGTCGCGGTAGCCACTGAACCAGCTAGCTTCATTAAGATTCATCCAACTAGGTACATTTCTACGCATTTGTGGTCACAGTGGTGCCTATGGTAACCTTCCTATGGTGTAGAAATATACCTAGTTGGAAGAATCTTATTGTGGTTAGCTGGTCCAGTGGCTAACGCGACGGTCTGGAGTTTTGAGACCATGACCGTGGGTTCAAACTCCACCCGTGGTATGGTTTGTCTACCTGTGACACATCTGCTACTGCTTTCGAGAGTTCTTCCGATGTCGAAGCTTGCCCTCACACCATAATTCATTGTTGACTGGTCCAACAGGCTTTTGCTGCCAGCAGTTCGTAGGCCCATAGTTGGTAAACAATTTGTCCTTGTCAAATTTATCTGTTCCTTGAGTACACTGAATATCATTAATATATCCTTGCATGGTTTGCAGCCTTCTGCTGAAAAGAAATCTTTTTCTCGTCTCGTCTCAATCCTCTGAGCTTGCTCAGGGCTCCATACTGGTACTGCCAACTCAAGATCTGATCTATGTGGTGACGAGTTACCCGAAGGGATTTATCACTTGTTTTGAAGATTATCGTGACTAACAAGACACAAATGAAGCATGAAACGTTTCTCCTGCCCAGAAGGATGTGTGAGTTGAACACATATGTGGTAAAAATAGTGGGGACTGTAGAAGAGAGACAGTTTTTAGATGATCAGTCCCTCAGCCTTGAGAGAAGACCTGTAGTTGATCAAGAAGTCTGGAGCCCCTACCGGGAGGGCTAAGTCCCTCAAGGGCTGAGGGGGGCTGAGAGGGCTGGGAGATACCTCCTTTACTGGAGAATTTTCTCCACAAGACCGTCAATCTCTTAGCCTAACGCCGTATTGTATACAATTTTAATTGTGCAATAGTTGCTCCATGATGTTTCTTTATAGTATGTTTTATAGGGAGGTTTCCTTTCTAGGTGATATTGTCTCTGGTCTCCTTTACCTGCTGCCCAGTTCCATTGCACATTCTAAGTACTAACAGCTTGACTGGTCACAGACGCTTTTGTTCTATGCGTTGAATGACTCATGCGGGCTTAGCTTATTGATATACGTACAGCTGGGAGTTGCAGAATTTCTACGCACCCAGGAGATATTGTACGTAGGTACTCTTGTTTGTGCAACACATCCCCGTGAGCGCAGACTCACAGACAATAACATGCGGACGTGTCCCTATGCAAGAAAAATGTGCCGACGTGTTCGTGTGCAACCAGTAACGTTCATCCGCGTCACTGTGCAACAGCAACGTCCATCTGTGTCCCTGAGCAACAATCACGTACCCTTACTCACCCCTCAAGGCACTCATGGCGCATCCCGTCTATTTTACACTCTCATGTACGTTCCGTTTGAACGTACATGAACGATCTTTTCATGAGCATTTATGCTTATCCAAGAATTTCCTCTCATGCTCACACACCCTCACACAAAGAAGCGACCAGTCACACACACACACACACACACACACAGAGTGGCCAGAAGAGCTCATGCATGCAGGGCAAAGCTCCTGATCATGGGTGACTTTAACCACAAGGAGATCGATTGGGAGAACTTGGACCCACATGGGGGCCAAGATACATGGAGGGCTAAGATGATGGAGGTGGTACTGGAAAACTTCATGTGCCAACACGTAAGGGACACTACAAGAGAGAGAGGAGAGGATGAACCAGCAAGGCTGGACTTAGTATTCACCTTGAGTAGTGCAGATATCGAGGACATCACATATGAAAGACCCCTTGGGGCCAGCGAACTGGCAGGGAAGCCAGTTAATGAGATGATGGAATATGTAGCAACAAAATGCAAGGAGGCTGAGGAGAGGTTTGTACCCAAGGGTAACAGGATTAATGAAAAAGCCAGGATGAGCCCATGGTTTACCCAAAGGTGCAGGGAGGCAAAAACCAAGTGTGCTAGGGAATGGAAGAAATATAGAAGGCAAAGGACCCAGGAGAATAAGGAGAACAGTCGTAGAGCCAGAAACGAATATGCACAGATAAGAAGGGAGGCCCAAAGACAATATGAAAATGACATAGCAGCGAAAGCCAAATCTGACCCGAAACTGTTGTACAGCCACATCAGGAGGAAAACAACAGTCAAGGACCAGGTAATCAGGCTAAGGAAGGAAGGAAGAGAGACAACAAGAAATGACCGTGAAGTATGTGAAGAACTCAACAAGAGATTCAAAGAAGTGTTCACAGAGGAGACAGAAGGGACTCCAGAAAGACGGAGAGGTGAGGCACACCACCAAGTGCTGGACACAGTGCACACAACCGAGGAAGAAGTGAAGAGGCTTCTGAGTGAGCTAGATACCTCAAAGGCAATGGGGCCAGATAACATCTCCCCATGGGTATTGAGAGAGGGAGCAGAGGCGCTATGTGTACCCCTAACAACAATATTCAATACATCTATCGAAACAGGGAGATTGCCTGAGGCATGGAAGACAGCAAATGTAGTCCCAATCTTTAAAAAAGGAGACAGACATGAAGCATTAAACTACAGACCAGTGTCACTGACATGTATAGTATGCAAAATCATGGAGAAGATTATCAGGAGAAGAGTGGTGGAAAACCTAGAAAGGAATGATCTCATCAACAGCAGCCAACATGGTTTCAGGGACGGGAAATCCTGTGTCACAAACCTACTGGAGTTCTATGACATGGTGACAGCAGTAAGACAAGAGAGAGAGGGGTGGGTGGATTGCATTTTCTTGGACTGCAAGAAGGCGTTTGACACAGTTCCACACAAGAGATTGGTGCAAAAACTGGAGGACCAAGCAGGGATAACAGGGAAGGCACTACAATGGATCAGGGAATACTTGTCAGGAAGACAGCAGCGAGTCATGGTACGTGGCGAGGTGTCAGAGTGGGCACCTGTGACCAGCGGGGTCCCGCAGGGGTCAGTCCTAGGACCAGTGCTGCTTCTGGTATTTGTGAACGACATGACGGAAGGAATAGACTCTGAGGTGTCCCTGTTTGCAGATGACGTGAAGTTGATGAGAAGAATTCACTCGATCGAAGACCAGGCAGAACTACAAAGGGATCTGGACAGGCTGCAGACCTGGTCCAGCAATTAGCTCCTGGAGTTCAATCCCACCAAGTGCAAAGTCATGAAGATTGGGGAAGGGCAAAGAAGGCCGCAGACGGAGTACAGTCTAGGGGGTCAGAGACTACAAACCTCACTCAAGGAAAAAGATCTTGGGGTGAGTATAACACCAGGCACATCTCCTGAAGCGCACATCAACCAAATAACTGCTGCAGCATATGGGCGCCTAGCAAACCTCAGAACAGCATTCCGACATCTTAATAAGGAATCATTCAGGACCCTGTACACCGTGTATGTTAGGCCCATATTGGAGTATGCGGCACCAGTTTGGAACCCACACCTAGCCAAGCACGTGAAGAAACTAGAGAAAGTGCAAAGGTTTGCAACAAGACTAGTCCCAGAGCTAAGAGGTATGTCCTACGAGGAGAGGTTAAGGGAAATCAACCTGACGACACTGGAGGACAGGAGAGATAGGGGGGACATGATAACGACATACAAAATACTGAGAGGAATTGACAAGGTGGACAAAGACAGGATGTTCCAGAGATTGGACACAGTAACAAGGGGACACAGTTGGAAGCTGAAGACACAGATGAATCACAGGGATGTTAGGAAGTATTTCTTCAGCCACAGAGTAGTCAGTAAGTGGAATAGTTTGGGAAGCGATGTAGTGGAGGCAGGATCCATACATAGCTTTAAGCAGAGGTATGATAAAGCTCACGGCTCAGGGAGAGTGACCTAGTAGCGATCAGTGAAGAGGCGGGGCCAGGAGCTCGGACTCGACCCCCGCAACCTCAACTAGGTGAGTACAACTAGGTGAGTACACACACACACACACACACACACACACACACACACACACACACATTCACACGTTCACGGCATTTCAGTACGTATAATCTCTTTTTATCTTGGCTGAGCCGTGAGGAGCCATCTAATGTTGGTAACCTTGGCCGGACTGCTCCATCCTCAGCGCTGAGAAACACTTCCTCGTGAGTGCCTCTATATTTTAGTGCTCGGAAACACTCAAAACGTCACCACCTATACAAACAAAAATGTATTTAAGTATATTTGTTTATTAATAATTCTTAAGTAATCATGTATATATATATATATATATATATATATATATATATATATATATATATATATATATATATATATATATATATATATATATATATAATGGAATCATACACCTGCTATATTTAACCAAAGACCTCCTTGATATAGAGGTCACTGCTCTAGGGGTCACTAATTACTTCCCCCTTTGCCCCTTAGTGACATCACAAACAACTATGACTATAAACAAGGGGAAGCGGGAAGGGTGCCACTTGGGGTGCCATGGTCGTACTGACACTGTTTACGACCCAACGCGACCTCTAACAACCTTAACTACACCCGCGCTGACACTTACAACCGCTCGGCGATTAACCCGAACGTGGTTAAAGCGAGAACCGATGGCCGCGGCTTCTTTAATAGGGAGTACCTGATGCTGGGAAGAGCTCTTGATATGAGAAACTGGTGTTACTCTCCCATTCCTCTGCTCATACTTGCTTAACCTCTACCTCTCCCATCCCCAAGGTGCAATTTAATACATAGTGATGTAGTGCTTTCGTATAAGCATAATAACCATGATCACGGAGAGAGAGAGAGAGAGAGAGAGAGAGAGAGAGAGACAGACAGACAGACAGATAGAGAGTCAGAGAGATAGGAAACATACAAGAGTAGCTATATACAAGCAATAAATCAAGAAAATAAAAGAGGGCGGATAAATTCAGTACAGGACAAAGCAAGCATGAACAATATAAATTAGAGGGTGCCAAAGAGATCTAGTGGAGAGACGAATGATACCATACAAGATATACGAGTAGAAATAACAGTGGACAGACGAGGAGATAATAGAAAAAGGAAGAATAGCAAACCTAAGCGAGAAGTGTAGATGAGAGAGGAGATAACATGGGCATCAACACCTGCTTTGTTCCATCACAATGGCTTGTGTTTACCCGGAGTCTACGCGGAGACAGTAGCAACGCACCCGCTGCCCGGTCACAGACCAAGCCTCCCGGTAGGTGATCTAATAACGAGTCTGTTAATCTGTTCTTAACTTTATTGAATTGGTTTACTGATTGCAGGAGGGAGAGATATATCATAATCTACACTTGGAAAATCTTGGAAGGAATGGTCCCAAATCTGCACACAGAAATCACTCCCTACGAAAGTAAAAGACTGGGCAGGCGATGCAAAATGCCGCCAATAAAAAGTAGGGACGCCATTGGTACACTAAGAGAAAACACCATAAGTGTCCGGGGCCCAAAACTGTTCAACAGCCTCCCATCAAGCATTAGGGGAATTGCCAATAAACCCCTGGCTGCCTTCAAGAGAGAGCTGGACAGATACCTAAAGTCAGTGCCGGATCAGCCGGGCTGTGGCTCGTACGTCGGACTGCGTGCGGCCAGCAGTAACAGCCTAGTTGATCAGGCCCTGATCCATCGGGAGGCCTGGTCGTGGACCGGGCCGCGGGGGCGTTGATCCCCGGAATAACCTCCAGGTAACCCCCTTGAAAATATACTTTTTCTGTCAGGTACCATAGTCCTAATGATACCTGTGCTCGTCAAGAAAGACTTCAACCATTCCCAGCAGTTTTGGTGGTTAATGGAATTTATGCGAGGCAGTGAAGGTTCTCTACACAAACTCCAGCTCTGCATTTCCGCCTTCCTTAAAACGACCTGTTAGGGTACAGCAATATTCCAGCCTGTAAAGAACAAGTGAACTGAAGTGTATCATCATCTCTTATTTTCGAGGTTCTAGTTATTTGCCCTATCAGTTTCCTTGCACTTGTGATAGCGACACTATTGTGGTGTTCAAAGGTGAGATCCTACTACTTTATCATTCAGTCTCTCACATTAAAATTATGTTCTGTTGAGTGATTCGAATTTGTTTTATACTCTGTTCCAGTATTTATTTTCTCGGTCTTTCCATAATGGAGTAACAATAACTTGTCCTCGTTGAGCATCATATTGCCCTTCAACACCTTTCATAAGGAATGGGAGATTACCAAGAGGCCTCTGGCTATCTTCAGGAAAGAACCTGATAATTTATTCAAATCAGCTCCTGATCAGCCGTGCTGTGGTTCATTTGTTGGACTAGGTGCAGCTAGTACTAATTTCAATGTTTGGCCTAATTATTCAGTACGACCTGATTAATCAGGCTATACACCAGGAGGCCTGGTCTGGGACCTTACCCTCGAAATACTCTCCAGGTAGAGTCTAGATAGGTAGACCCTGGCGTGTATGTGCCCTGGTCATTCGGTTGTAAGTGTAACCGATGAGCTACGATCCACTTAAAGCAATACACATTATACAGTGCAAGTCTGAGTTCTGTATTGGAAAATTAATACGACAGTACTGGAAAAGAAGTAAAATATTACAATATACATTAACAACTAACGACAATAAAATAATAATAATAATAATAATAATAATAATCTAGTTTCACGAATCTGTACTACTGCGACAGATAGGAGCTTAGAACATCGATTCTCTTGAAAAACGTTGAATGAGGAGTGAAGGATAAAAAAAAAAACAACAAGAGGGAAGAAGGACATAAAGAGAATGTAATTAAGGCGCTGAGCATATTAAGCTAAGACAAATCGCAAGGTTGACACCTCAAGAGGACGTGGGATGGGGGTGCCTTGTTGTCGACAGGCTCCTGATGCAAGATACTGGAGCTACCCTCCTGTATGATCAAACCACATTCCTTCTCAATCTTCTGTATGACACATGGGTTGGACACATCTCCGTAAATATGGAATAATAGCAATGATTGATTCAAATTGATTTGATGGTTTAATTATGGACTCCCCTATGCTCATCCCGTGGTCAGGAGACTACGTAAGAACATAATGTATACGGGGAATTGACCTCCTTAGGGAATTCAGATTGCATTCATGTTGGATAAATAAAGATTTATCGACTATATTTTGAAACAACTCGGTTTTCTAACGAGTTGAAGAGGCGTTGAAGCTACTACCAGGTAGTGGCACTAAGATTCTTTTGGAAAAGTTTAAGAAATAGATTTCAGAAATGCGGGAACATGGAAGGATGAGAGTAAATAGAACCTGTCTGCCGCGAGCCAGTAGTAGGTCTGAAAAAGTAATCCTTTATTTCTTTGCTTCCTATTGCGGGTGGTGGGGGTGTTATACTCGGTGGTGGGGATGTTATACTCGATGGTGGGGGTGTTATACTCGATGGTGGGGTGTTATACTCTATGGTGGGGGTGTTATACTCGATGGTGGGGGTGTTATTCTCGATGGTGGGGTGTTATACTCGATGGTGGGGGTGTTATTCTCGATGGTGGGGGTGTTATAATCGATTGTGGGGTGTTATACTCGGTGGTGAGGGTGTTATTCTCGATGGTGGGGTGTTATACTCGATGGTGGGGTGTTATACTCGGTTGTCAGGGTGTTATTCTCGATGGTGGGGTGTTATACTCGATGGTGGGGTGTTATACTCGATGGTGGGGTAGTATACTCGATGGTGGGATGTTATACTCGATGGTGGGATGTTATAATCGATAGTGGGGTGTTATTCTCGATGGTGGGGCGTTATACTCGATGATGGGATGTTATACTCGATGGTGGGGTGTTATACTCGATGGTGGGGGTGTTATACTCGATAGTGGGGTGTTATACTCGATGGTGGGGGTGTTATACTCGATGGGGGATGTTATAATCGATGGTGGGGTGTTATACTCGATGGTGAGGGTGTTATACTCGATGGGGGGATGTTATATTCGATGCTGGAGAGTTATACTCAATGGTGAGGGTGTTATACTCGATGGTGCGGTGCTATTGAGAATTCTCTCTCTCTCTCTCTCTCTCTCTCTCTCTCTCTCTCTCTCTCTCTCTCTCTTATTAAGATAAGATTTCGTTCGGATTTTTAACCCCGGAGGGTTAGCCACTCAGGATAACCCAAGAAAGTCAGCGCGTCATATAGGACTGTCTAACTTATTTCCAATGGGGTCCTTAATCTTGTCCCCCAGGATGCGACCCACACCAGTCGACTAACACCCAGGTACCTATTTTCTGCTAGGTGAACAGGACAACAGGTGTAAGGAAACGTGTCGAAATGTTTCCACCCGCCGGGAATCGAACCCGGGTCCTCCGTGTGTGAAGCGGGAGCTTTGGCCACCGGGCCTGTCTCGGGATGTCTCAGACTATCAGCTGGACACCAGACACCAACTGGACACCAAACATTACTTGAACATCGAACATCAGCTAAACATCAGACTTCAACTGGACATCAGACATCAGTTGGACATCAGACATCAGCTGAACACCAGACATCAGCTGAACATCAGACATCAGCTCACTCCACCATCTCGTTCAACCAATCTTCATCATGTCCTCATTTTTATCTTCCCAGTTAAAACACAAATGACAGTAATATCCCTTCCATCCTCTTTCTCTCCCCCTTCATCTATTCTCCTTTTAGCTTCTTCGTCTCTTCCTTTCTCTTTCACCCCTCTTCATTTTTCCTTCGGTTTATTCCCTTCTTCTGCATTATCTGTTTCTCCCTTAGCTCCTTTCCTTGTTTTTCTTTGTCTTCCCGTTTTTTATTAATCCTCTCTTCAAGCTTCACTAATTATTTTTTCTGTTTGATTTTTTCCTTTACCTTTGATGTACCTTTAATGAGTTTCGAGAGTGTTTCTACTTCCGGAGCCCGGCCATAGGCCAGGCTCGTCTGGTGCTAGCCTGGTCAACCATTACATTTTTCCCTCTTCACTTCTTTCTGTTATTTCTTCTTTTCATATTTTTTCCATTCTTTTCTCCTCTCTCTGTTTGCTTGTTTAGTTTACTTTCCTATCGGCTTTATTCTTCATCTAGATTTTCCATTTTTTTCATCTTCCTGGTTTGCGACTAAGCGCTTCTTTCTCCTCTCTATCCTACCTAACTCCCTTCTACTCTCCCACCTCCTCTTCCCCCATCTCCTTCCCTTCTCCCGTTCCTCCCCTCGACCCTCTCTCACAAAGCTGCGGTGATGAACCACTTCCCATACAGGAGTTCAGGGGCCATCTGTCTCCCTTTGCTCTCAGGACACTCGTCAAATTTCTCTCTCTCTCTCTCTCTCTCTCTCTCTCTCTCTCTCTCTCTCTCTCTCTCTCTCTCTCTCTCTCTCTCTCTCTCTCTCTCTCCCTCTCGTTTTTATGTTTTATTTCCCCCTTTTTGCCTTACTTCATCTGCAACATTTTTCATCGACTCTGCCGTTACCAGACTGACTGATGTTGCAGTAGCCAGGCTTCTGACGGTCTGACAGATACACAGATGATAATCGGACTAAATGCAAAGTATGTGGCCAGACTTTTGGTCACTTTCATAAACATTATGTGCTTGATTTTCCACTCGTTCAGAATATAGATTTAGAGAGTATAATAACTTTCATGATATGTCAAAGTTTACCTTAATACGTTAATACCTTTGATGAGTTTCGAGAGTTTTTCTACTCCCGGAGCCCGGCTTTGGGCCAGGTTTGACTGTTGCTCGCCTGATCAACCAGGCTGCTGCTGCTGGCGGACCGCTGGCCCACATATCCCTCACTGCCTGGTTGATCTGGAACTTCGTGGAGGTTTAGATTCTAGTCCAGTTTGCTCTTGAAGACTTCTACATTTGTCCCAGCAGTGTTTCTGATATCTTCTGGCAAGATGTTTGAATAGCTTGGGGCCACGGATGTTCATACAATGTTTTCTTATTGTGCCCATGACGCCCCTGCTTTTCAGTGGGTTTATTTTGCGCTTTCTCCGTATCTCTCACTCCGTTATACTGTTATAGCAATTTTCAAATTTGGTACAAGGCCCTCAAGTACTTTCCATTTATAAATTACCATGCATCTCTTTTTTTTTTTTTTTT
Organism: Cherax quadricarinatus; assembly: GCF_038502225.1. Lineage (NCBI taxonomy): Eukaryota > Metazoa > Arthropoda > Malacostraca > Decapoda > Parastacidae > Cherax > Cherax quadricarinatus. The sequence continues at coordinate 27,645,990 of NC_091300.1, read as the reverse complement.
TTACACAGGGTTTGACAAGGTTAAGGATCCCTAGCTTTATTGACAGCTATTTACAGGTTAAGGATTCCTAACTTTATTGGCAAGCTAAGAGCTGTTACCTACATCAGCTCATTTGAAAGCATTTTTATTGTTATGAGACATACAAGTAGGAAACAGGATGAAGTTGGAGCCATCTGTGGGCCAGCATTTTCATTTGATCAACTGACTTTATCTCGTTGACATCATTATGCTGTACGAATGTATTCCATACTCGAGTCATCCTGGGTATGTATGATCTCAGATGGAGTGATGTTCTGGAGAAGGGTATAGCCAGAGTGAAGTTGCTGCTTTCTGCCCGTCTTGTGGCATAAAAGCTTGTTTCACGCTGTCCTCGAAGTGGATCCAAGTGTGGTATTTTGACAATATTGGCCTTGTACATAACAGTAAGGCCACCCACATCCCTCCTATGTTGAAGGCTCTGCTGAAATGACAGATCTCTCTCTCTCTCTCTCTCTCTCTCTCTCTCTCTCTCTCTCTCTCTCTCTCTCTCTATCTATCTATCTATCTATCTATCTATCTATCTATCTCACTCTCTTCTCTCTTCTGACTTTAAGCCGTAATTTAAATGTTTTATTGGCTCTATGCGGGCCGTAAACGATCTCTATATCTGCTCCAGTTCTGATATGTCTCCTGCCCTGTCCAGGGCAGGAGACATATTTAAGCAACTACAACCTATTACCATTGAAAGGCATAATGTTCTTCACTGCCCACTGAAATTTTAAGCAACTTTTCCAAATTTGCTTGCAACAGATAGAACATAAAGGAGGAACTGCTGGATAGTCTACCCAGAATATATCAAGCATCGGAGGATGGGAGAGGAGTAAAATTTAACATTGAGAATGCCCACTCTACAACAATTGACCCAAAAATAGACACCCAAAGGAAAAAATATAAGAAACAAAAAATCAACTGGTTCAGCCCCCAGCCCTAGGGCTGACTCAGACTCAGCCCCCAGCCCTAGGGCTGACCCAGACTCAGCCCCCAGCTATAGGGCTGACCCAGACTCAGCCCCCAGCCATAGGGCTGACCCAGACTCAGCCCCCAGCCCTAGGGCTGACCCAGACTCAGCCCCCAGCCATAGGGCTGACCCAGACTCAGCCCCCAGCCATAGTGCAAATCCGGATTCGGTTAGACTCTTCCACTGCCACCACAGCTATAGTCCCTATTACATATGTAATAGAGGAATCCTCTTCCGGGGAAAATGTTGGCCACCTGGAAACAGATGGTAGTGTCTCTGGCTTGGCTGTCTAAGACTGTAGTGCAGTTCTCTAGGATCTGCGCAAATTGGGGATACATCCAGTACGAATTGCATCCAACCTAAAGCAAAATGTTGCAAATTCTATGCATGGGGCATCTGTAAGCATGGAATATCGGGACATGCAGCTTTGAGTATCCCAAAAATGCCACGACCTTCTGTCCAAAGGAGTGTGTCGTTCTACGTCTTGCAAATTCTTCCACCCTGAGATGTGTCGCTTTTCAGTCCTTAAGAAACAATGTTACAACAACTGCCCAGCATGCCACTTAAGAGGGACCAGGAGTTACAAATCCTGTAAAACAAATCATAGTAGTTACAGTAGTTACGACAACTCCACTCCAAGTGATTTTTTAGTGGCAGGAAACGAAGAAAGAAAATTGAAAGAAATAACCGAAATAGTTCACCTTGGAGCCACAGCCAGTGCCCCCTCCAGACTCACAAGTACTGATGTCATCATCAAACTCACCCCAACAAACATGCAACACGACCTCATTTATATTTGCTAATATACAGGTACTTAAGCCGTCCATCCACCTAGAAGTCAGTGGAATTCTACGGGAGTCAAATGCAATGTTTGTAGCCTTCACAGAGACCCACGCAATAGATTACTTTGACAGTGAAATATGGATACCTAGATACAACCTTTTCAGATGCGACAGAAAGAACAGGCAACAAGGGGATTTTTGGCCTCTATGTCAATGAGTCGCTCATTTGCACGGAGATACTGAACACCACATATAATGTAGTTGAAGTTCTAACAATAAAAGTCGAGAACCAAAACTTAGTTATTATGCTTGTATTTAAGTCACCAGATGCAACTTCCCAACAGGTCAAGGAACAGCTATCGAAAATTGACTTTTGTCTAGAGAACCTTCCAGCCCCATCCCCAAACATCTTGCTGCTTGGTGACTTCAGTCTAAGACATACAAAATGGAAGAATGTAGCAAATAATGTTGCAGCAGGAATAATCCATGGAAGCAGCTCAGATGAAAAGTCACACATACATGACCTGCTGAATTTCTGCAATAAACACTCCCTAAGTCAGCAGATAGTGGAGCCAACAAGACTGGAGAACACACTGGACCTTATTTTCACAAATAATGAGGACCTGGTAAGAAACATAACAATATCAAAAACAACTAATTCTGATCACAATCTAATCGAAGTTCGGACTTACAATGCATGCAGCTATGAGGGTCCTTTACCAAATTCAACTTCAACAACAAGAATATCATCTGGGACCAAGTAAACTGTGTCATGATGATAAATTAGACACATGTGCAACACTTGGGTATCTTTAATGAGGAAACGTTTCGCCACACAGTGGCTTCATCAGTCCATACAAAGGAGAATGGTGAAGAACAGGAGGAGTTTGAGATAATCAGTCCCTCCGCTTTGAATCGATGTAATCAGTCCATCAATCTCTAAAAGAATACAGCATATGTGCGAAGAAGTGGCTTATATACTGTAGGCTGATGATGAGCTGATGATGTGTCCAATGTGGAAGTAGGTCGTACCCAAGGGTTAGGCTAGTGAAGAATTCCCAAGTATTAAGATCCCAAGAAGTTGCAGTGTCTGACAGGATTGTAGATGAATGGTTCAGAGAACCGACATGTTGATAAATTAGATACATGTGCAACATTTGTGTATCTTTAATGAGGAAACGTTTCGCTACACAGTGACTTCATCAGTCCATACAAAGGAGAATCGTGAAGAACAGGAGGAGTTTGAGGTAATCAGTCCCTCAGCCTTGAGTCGATGTAATCAGTCCATCAGTCTTGAAAAGAATACATGGAATAGATGGTAACACATTGGACACATGTGTTACCACCTACTACTGCTGCATCTCATAATCTGCCCACATTATATAAGCCACTTCTTCGCACATATGCTGTATTCCTTTCAAGATTGATGGACTGATTAGTGGATTAGTGGAGGCGTGTCTGAAGTTAAAAGAAGGTATTTTCTCATTAGTTCAACGATTTTAGTAGGGGAGAGCGAGAGAGAGAGAGAGGAAGAGAGAGAGAGAGGGAGAGAGAGTGAGAAAGAGAGTGAGAGAGAGAGAGAGAGAGAGAGAGAGAGAGAGAGAGAGAGAGAGAGAGAGAGAGAGAGAGAGAGAGAGAGAGACTCTTTACATCCCTCTAACATAACTTAGTACGTCCTTCCGCACCTACACATCAGCAGACACTTACTCATGGGGAGAGGCCATAACACCTTTAAACCCACCCCTCCTGCCTTCATTATCCCATCTTCAACACCCCCATCATCTTCCATATTCCCATTAGCGGTCCCATCAGCACAACCACCACCATTACTATTACAGCTACCACTACCAATACTTCCGCCACTATTACTGCCACTACTAACACGGCGCTACTGCCACTACTAACACGGCGCTACTACCACCATCGTCACGACTACTTTCACCAGCACCACTATCATCACCGCTACCACTTTTACTACAATCGCCTCTACCACTACCATCTTTACCACCACTAGGAATCCCCCCCCAACCATCACTTCTACCACAAATTTTACCAGCCCTCATCTCTACTTTACTCCTTACACCCTACCATCCCTCTTCTTGTAGCTACCAACTCCCTAGTGCTACCCCTACCAGTCCCCTCTTCTTACCCCTACCATCCCCGCTTCTTACCCCTACCATCCCCGCTTCTTACCCCTACCATCCTCATCTATTTACCCCTTCAATCTCTCTCACCCCTACCATCCTTCTCTCCTTACTGACACCATCTCTCCTTTATCCATGTTCCTACCATCCCGGTCTTCTTATCCCTAGCATTCCCACTTCTCAGCAATCTCATCCGCCTCCTCCCAAAACCTCACACATAAACACACACACACACACACACAAACACACACACACACACACACACACACACACACACACACACACACACACACACACACACACACACACACACACACACACACACACACCGATCCCTCTGTTCCCACCCCGCACACCACGAACCCTACCCCTACAGCAACCCCCTGTGGGAGCTCTTCTTCCACCTCCACTGCAACCCCCCACAGGCCCCCACCAGGGCTCCTGCTCTCCCAACCCCAGTATTCCCCCAGGACCACAGTTACAGTATTAGAACAGAAGTTGAAGGTTTGGTACACAAATGCGGATGGATTAACGAATAAATATGAGGAATGGCAAGAAAGAACCAATGAGAAGTCCCCAGACATCATAGCAGTTACAGAAACAAAACTCACGGAGACAATAACAGATGCAATCTTTCCACCAGGATACCAGATCATGAGGAAAGATAGAAGGGGCAGAGGGGGAGGAGGGGTTGCTCGGCTCGTAAAAAACCGATGGAAATTCGAGAAAATGGGACACATAGACGAGACAGGAGAAAGGGACTACATAGTAGGTACACTTTAGTCTGGGGAGCACAAGGTGGTCATTGCAGTGATGTATAATCCACCACAGAACTGCAGGAGGCCAAGAGAGGAATATGAAGAGAGCAACAGAGCAGTGGTGGACACACTTGCTGAGGTGGCAAGATGAGCTCACTCCAGCAGAGCAAAGTTTCTGGTTATGGGGGATTTCAACCACAGGGAGATTGACTGGGAAAACCTGGAGCCACATGGGGGTCCTGAAACATGGAGAGCCAAGATGTTGGATGTGGTGCTGGAAAACCTCATGCACCAACATGTTAAGGACACTACCAGAGTGAGAGGGGAGGATGAACCAGCAAGATTGGACCTTGTGTTCACCCTGGGCAGTTCAGACATTGAGGACATCACATATGAGAGTCCCCTAGGAGCTAGTGACCACGTGGTTCTGTGCTTTGAATACATAGTAGAGTTGCAAGTGGAAAGGGTAACAGGAGTTGAATGGGAAAAGCCAGACTATAAAAGAGGGACTACATAGGGTTGAGGAACTTCCTGCAGGAGGTTCCGTGGGACAGAGAACTGGCAGGAAAACCAGTAAATGAAGTGATGGAATATGTAACAACAAAATGCAAGGCAGCAATGGAAAAGTTCATTCCCAAGGGCAACAGAAACAATGGGAAGACCAGAACGAGCCCCTGATATACCCGACGGTGTAAGGAGGCAAAAACAAAGTGCAATAGAGAATGGAAAAAGTACAGAAGGCAGAGAGCACATGAAAATAGGGAGATTAGTCGCAGAGCCAGGAACGAGTATGCTCAGGTAAGAAGGGAGGCCCAGCGACAGTATGAAAATAACATAGCATCGAAATGCAAAAACTGACCCGAAACTGTTGTATAGCCACATCAGGAGGAAGACAACAGTCAAAGACCAGGTGATCAGACTGAAGACAGAAGGTGGAGAACTCACAAGAAATGATCAGGAGGTATGTGAGGAGTTAAACAGGAGATTTAAGGAAGTTTTTACAGTAGAGACAGGAAGGGCTCTGGGAAGACAGCACAGAAGGGAACATCAAGAGGGAATATACCAACAAGTGTTAGATGACATACGAACAACCGAGGAGGAGGTGCAGAAGCTGCTAAGTGACCTTGATACCTCAAAGGCGATGGGACCGGACAACATCTCCCCGTGGGTCCTTAGAGAAAGAGCAGAGATGCTGTGCGTGCCCCTTACTACAATCTTCAACACATCCCTTGAAACTGGGCAACTACCTGAGAAATGGAAGACAGCAAATGTAGTCCCCATATTTAAGAAAGGAAACAGAAATGAGGCACTAAACTACAGACCTGTGTCTCTGACATGTATTATGTGCAAAGTCATGGAGAAGATTATCAGGAGGAGAGTGGTGGAACACCTGGAACGGAACAAGATTATAAATGAAAACCAGCATGGGTTCATGGAAGGCAAATCCTGTGTCACAAACCTTCTGGAGTTTTAAAACAAGGTAACAGAATTAAGACACAAAAGAGAGGGGTGGGTTGATTGCATTTTCCTAGACTGCAGGAAGGCCTTTGACACAGTTCCCCACAAGAGATTAGTGCAGAAGCTGGAGGATCAGGCGCATATAACAGGGAGGGCACTGCAATGGATCAGGGAATACCTGACAGGGAGGCAACAACAAGTCATGGTACGTGAAGAGGTGTCACAGTGGGCGCCTCTGACGAGCGGGGTCCCACAAGGGTCAGTTCTAGGACCAGTGCTATTTTTTATATATGCGAACGACATGATG
>NC_091300.1:27622044-27632044 GCF_038502225.1 Cherax quadricarinatus | reverse complement strand
ACACAAGTAAGCAAAATAAATATAGGAAGGAATTTCATCAGTATGTGTGTAATGAGCGAGTGGAATGCACTAGGGATCGAAGTAGTGGAGGCAAAGATCATACGTGAATTAAATTGAAACTGCGACAAAATTCCTGGGGCTGTAGACTCATTTCACGGGTTTAAAAGGTAGGACCAAGGAAGAGTAACTCCTCAAGGAAGGTTCCTTGATATTGGTGAGGGGCTCTTGATTTAGGAAATTGGATCTGTGATCCAGTTCCCCGAATTAAGCCTGAATGCCTTCCACATCCCCCCCCACAGGCGCTGTATAATCCTCCGGGTTTAGCGCTTCCCCTTGATTATAATAATAATAATAATAATCCGAGTAGGTCCCGTTAAGAGGCGGGGCCAAGAGCTGCGAATCGACACCTGGCTACTCATAACTATGAACACTGCTGGCGCGTTACTGCAGTGGCTGGTGGCAGCCCGAGGTCAACAAAGCTACAACACCACAATGGGTCTTTCAGGTAATCCTCTGGGATCACGGCTCCAGCCGGCCACACCACCTCCAGCGACTTGTGAAAGGTCCCGGAAGCAATAAATGTAACTTTGGACCACGAAACGTCCCTCTTCTCTTCAGCCCATTTTAAGGATTCTTATGGCATTTATGCTTCTGCTAGACGGGTCTGAAAAATTCGTATAATGTGTGACGTAGTTTTTTCTTATTATAAAAATGTCTCAAGTCACAGCCAAAGAAGAAATAGCTATAAGAAGGATATTACAGGAGATGGAGAATATAAGGGAAAGAAAGGATTAGGGTAGAAAAGTGGAAGACTCCCTTCTCTCCACTCCCTCCAGCTCACACTACCAGTCAGAAAAGTTTAATGTACAGTAATACCGAGTCGTAATGAGAAAAAGAGGAAACACGGACGTACTCGAACGATGTTTCCGGGGGTTCAGCGCCCCCGTGACCCGGTCCCAGATCAAGACTCTTGCTGAATCAAGATCTGATGAACATAGCTGTGACAGCTGGCCGCAAGGAGTCCAACATACGAATCGCAAAGAACACAAACAGTCTCACTGGGACAAACCGATCATGGAAAAAATCGCTAACACAATGCTCTCCAACGCCTCAGGAAAGGACAAAGCTCGTCTCCTGGCAGTGAAGGCACCACACTCAGGAGATTTCTTGTTAGCTGTTCCCAATTCCTCCCTGGGCACTCGACTAGACCCACAGGCCATTCGGATTGGTGTTGCTCTTCGCCTAACCGCCCCCATCCTCACCGGACATAGGTGTACTTGCGGCAGGGCGACAGCTGATCAATTCGGACTTCATGGTCTCGTGTGTCACACAGCAGAAGGGAAGTATGCCAGGCATGAGGAGGTCAATGACATCATAAAGAGAAGCCTCGCCACAGCCCGTTGCCCAGCTCAACGGGAACCCCAAGTGCAGAGGTCTAACGGAAGTCAAAAGCGTCCTGATGGAGCCACTATGCTACCTTGGAAGGATGGAAAGCAGATTGTCTGGGATTACACCTGTGCCGCCTCATTGGCAGACACCTACTTGCCATACTCCGTAGTGGAAGGGGGTGGAGCTGCCAGCCACAGGGAGACCCAGAAGATCCGCAAATATGAAGACCTTCCCCCTTGCTATAACTTCATCCCAATAGGGTCGGAGACCCTTGGAGCATGGGGCAAGTGTGCTCTAGAGTTCCTCAAAGAGCTGGATGAAAAGCTCATCATAGAAACCAAGGACCACAGGGCGACCAGCTTCCTCTTTCAGAGACTCAGTGTTGCGATCCAGAGAGGAAATGCCTGCAGCATTCTGGGCACGCGGCCCACCGCCGGGGAGCTGGACGAAGTATTCGAGATGTAGCTCTGACTTACCTATGTTGTTTTACTTTCTATTGTATCTTTGTGAATGTTTTGTCAATGTATTTTGTCTTTAAATAAAATATATATTAATTAAATATAGGGGGTGGTAGGAGAAAATTCTCAAACAGCTTCAGGGAGAACCTTGAGTTTTCCCTGAAGCAAGTTTATTTTTTTCTCTCAGGATGAGAGTCCATAGGACAGTTCTAGAGGTGGTACCTCCATATATTATATATATATATATATATATATATATATATATATATATATATATATATATATATATATATATATATATATATATATATTGTATATGCACTTACTGCATTACAGGATGAAATATTTCAGTGTTCAGTGACTCTGTAGGCTAAGAAGCTTTTGTGTATATTTGTACAGCATCTGTTTTCTCCAAGTTTCACGTCATTATTTTGTGATGAACAATCACGCTTCATTTCAAACACTTCGTTTTTCCTGTGTGTGCATTTCATTATAATTTTTAAAGTTCGTAGAGCTTATTTCTTAATGATTACATAAGATTACTTCATTTTCCTTGTGCTCTCATCGGCTTATCTTCATCCTGTATGTAATTTTAAGTTCTGAACTGAACAGAATATTCAGAATGTGGTTTTAGCAATTCGTTGTCGGATGCCACGATGTTATCTGGTTTTTGTACGGAAAATATTTAACTTTGCAACTCATCATTGATGTTAGCTCTGCTCTTCGTAGCAAGACATTGTTTTATGCATTTGAATCAGCTGATGATGACCTCTTGGAGGTCTTTTCTTCTTTTATCTTAGAAAATAGTTTTCTCAACACGTTCCCTTCGTGTTCAACAGTACATTTTTTAATTTATTTTCAACTTTATAACTCGTTTCTACTTTACTGATCACTGAACTAGCTTTTTTGTCTCTATCATACACTTTTTATTTAATTTTTATATCAACTGCGACTTCAGAGATTATTTTAGAAATTCCAAGAAAACTTATTTAAGTAATGAAGACTCACTTTATCGTAAACTGGTGAAGATCCTCATCTTATGCCAACAAGTTTGTTTTGATGACCACAACACAATGCAATAACAACAATATGTTGGACAGCGGTCGCCTGCCAATAGGGAAGTAAAGTGTGCTGAAGCACAGCTGCTGACTTTGCTCGACCCAAATGTTGCTTCCCGAATTGACACATCTTTTGTAGTGGACGCCCCGTCTTCAGCTCTCCTTCGTCCCCTCTCCCTCCCTCATCCGTCTCCCTCCCTCCTATTTCTCCCCTTTCTCTCTCCTTCCCTCCCACCTTCCCTACTAGACGCCTGACGAGGGCGCCGAAGGAGGGAGCCAGGTCGTTGAGAGGATTAAGTGCAAGGCGTGATGGGGAGTTGGGCCCTGTAGCCTGTCTGCCTTGAGGGAGTTACGAGTCTCTCGTTTGCCCTGTCTGCTCCCATGTATACGTTTCTTGTCTCTGCGTGTTATAGTGTATGTGTCTATAGCTTTGTTGTCAGTGCCTTCTTGCTGGTTTATTTATTAATCTTTGTGTATCTTTGCGTTCCTGATGGATTTTTTCCCTCATGTTACAGTGTCTTCGTGCTTTTAAGATTGTGTTTTTTTCGTCTGTATATAACACAGAGTGTTCTGTTTGTAGACTGATTATCGTACTGTGTCCTCGTGTGTCTAAGGAGAATGTGATATTTGTGATATTCTCACTGTAACTGAACAGGTAAACATAAGTTAAAGTGACGAAGTATAATCTCGGAACAAAATAATGCACCACTAGATTTAGTCTTGTATGAGCGACAGTAACACATGAAAGAAAACAAAACGTGGGCAGTGTCAAGACACTGTAGATCAGACCCTTTACGACAATGTTTCTCTCAAGAAGAGCTTTTTCAAGCAATGACTTTATAAAACTTTCCTTGAGCGAAACATTGTCGTAATACAGGCTCATTCTGCTTGAAATGTGTTTGTTATTACCCATATTTCTCGACGCCTTGCCTTGATACATGGCAAGATTCGTCGCTAACGACGATTTAAAAGAAGAATAAAAGTGTTCTAAATAACTGAGCTTTCCGCTCCTCAGTTTCTTATTAAAAGTAGTTATCAACGTTGTATATAAGCAATATATCGAGAAATGCATATTTGTTGAAAGGAAATATATTTTTGAGAGGAAACGATTCCTAAGTATGAGGATGTTAGGATTTAAAAAAAAATAGGATTATTTAAGGATTTTAACACTTTAGGGAAAGATCATGCCGGCACTCTAATAAGTTTTTTTTTCTTCCTTATTTTGAGAGAAACAGAATATATTCACCCAGAATGGAGGCCATTTATGGAATACTTATTTTATTTCCTTTAGATTGTGGATTCTAATGTTCAATTAGATTCAATTTATGGGCAATTAAGGGCGAAACAGAAGTGAAAACACTGAATACAGATGGATTGCTTTCTCAGTTTTATCGTGTGTGTGTGTGTGTGTGTGTGTGTGTGTGTGTGTGTGTGTGTGTGTGTGTGTGTGTGTGTGTGTGTGTGTGTGTGTGTGTAGTATGGTGTGTCTGTGTGTTTGCCGATTATGAGACTTCTAGTACCTCGATGCCAAGATGCCAGCATCTCCTTTTAGCACTCTTTGTAAGTTTATGCCAGGATAAGAGCACCTCCTCGTCTCACTCTTCTTAAGTGGATGCAGAGATAAGAGCAAGTTCTTGTGGCATTTATTGTAATTCGATGCCAAGTTGTATGCACATAGTAGCACTCTTTGGATCTCGATACCTAGATACCAGCACCTCCATGTATCTCGATTCCAAGAAGCCAACACCCGCGTACAACACATATCACATGGTCGTTTACGCTAACTACGAACGTGCAAAGCATCCAACTCGATTAAAATCCGTAGACCAATAGCTTTAATGTGTATCTAGCACACGATTCTGCACAAGACAGACAAGATACCCCTTCTGGCAAGGTTAATTACCTCTTACACTAGTTCTCAAAATTATTCTCTGACCTAGTAGGGCAAAACGGGATGAAGAAATAGCATGGCTAAAACTGTATTTGTGATACTCCAACATTATTCAGGTTTCCGTGTAAGCTTTTGTATAAGATATAGCATGTCTGCATCAGATTTATTGAAGAATGAGTAGTACGAGAAATCCTTTTGCTTTATTAAACTAAGCTCATCTGTCCACATAAGATCCGTGGAGCTCTCAAAGGCTCGGTTTCTTATCAGCAGAAAACACCTTCAAACAGAGGCGGAGGGTTGGCCTTGATGCTGGTTTAAGGAACTGGAGCTATCCTCCTCTTGATTCACGGCTGTAACCTGCTGTTCCCCACTTGATATATGATCCTATTGGTTACGTAAGAGAATGTTTCATATTCAGGTATAATTATACGGTTTCGCAGCCGAGGCTCATCATATGATTTTCTATAGACCTTGTGGAGTCAAAAGTTAATTTCACGATATCGGATCATGGGTTCATGCCACGGAAGGAGGATTGAGCTTCCATCGTTTTAGACAGTTACGACTGTGTACAAAAGGGATGGCACAAAAGAAGAAAACGAATTACCGAATTACGTAAAAACGAAGAAGAAATAGTCTTAGCCAAGAGATCACTGATTTAGAACTAAAACTTAGGATGTCATACCAAACAGAAGAGGTACAAAGAGAACAAAAGGTCATACAGGATATTGCATGAAACCCAGAATATTTTTATTCATATGCTTTTAAAATCCAAGCTAAGAACTACTTGTAGAATTGGACCATTAGTGAGAGGAGACTCGTATACTGACGATGAACAGCAAATGGGCGAAATTCTAAAGGAACAGTCTAGTCAGTGTTCATCAATCCACTAAATGAGAGTAGGATAGAGAATGCAAAAGCATTTCTCACTCCAGCGGAAGGCTGTGCTGACCAACTAACTGTTATCAGTACCAATTCCATAGATTTCGAAAAAGAAATTGAAATTATGCCCACTCACTCAGTACCTGAACCAGATTCATGGTATGCCTTATTTGTAAAAAGTGCGAAGTATCACTAGCGTGAGCACTCAATATTTTTTCAAGAGCCTAGGTATAGGTGAAATACCTGAGGCCTTAAGAGTACGGACATAGCTCTTTTGCATAAAGAGGTAGTAGAGCACTAGCTAAAAATTACAGACCAGTATCACTAACTTCTCACATCATGAAAATCTTCGAAAGAGTGATGAGACGTCAGATTGCGAATTTCATGGACCAGCACAATTGGTATAACCTAAACCAACATGGTTTTCGAGCCGGACGATCATTCCAAAGGCTTTGGATAACAACCAAAAATGCGGATATGGTATATATAGACTTTGCAAAGGCATTTGAAGATATAATCATGGGATGACTGCACACAAAATGAGGACTATGGGCATCACGGGGGAAAGTAGGTAGATGGAGTTTCGGGTTCCTATCACAAAAAAAGCAAAACGCCAAAAGTAGTAGTAAACAGAGCAAAATTCAGCATCAGCGAGGTAGAAAACTCAGTTCCGCAAGGTACTATTCTGACATCTCTGCTGTTTCTCATCATCATGGCAGACGTAAATATAAAAACCAGTCACACTTATGTATCATCATTTGCAGATAACACTTCGGTAGAAGACACTGAAAATTTACAGTGTTTTCAGTGGGCAGTGGAGAACATGACGTTCACTCGTGATAAATTCCAACTGCATAGTTATAGAAAGAATAAAGAACTCAAAGGGAACACTGTATACAAAACTCAAGAGGCTTGTCAAATAGAACGAAAGGAGCACGTGAAGGGCTTGAGAATAATTATATTAGCTGACCTCCCTTTCAAAGAACACAATAAGACAGAGGTCACGACAGCTAGGAGAATGACGAGGTGGGTAATGAGAACTTCAAAACAAGGGAAATAGAGCCATTGGTGACACTTTTCAAACCGCTAGTACTCCCTCATTTGGAATATTGTTCAGTGTTGACGAGGCCACTCAGGGCAAGAGAAATATCAGAGCTGAAACAATTACAGAGATCATTTACGCCCCACACAGAGCCAGTAAAGCGTTTAAATTACTGATAACGCCTTAAAGTCTTAAATGTATACTCACTAGAGCGGAGGAGAGAGACATGATAATATATACCTAGAAAGCACTCGAGGGCCTGGTCCCAATTCTGCACACTGCCATAACAACATACTGGAGCGAGAGGTGTGGGAGGAAGTACAAAATAAACCCAGTGAAAAGCAGGGGTGCTGTGAGCACAATAAGGGAACACTGTATCAACATCTGAGGTCCCGGATTATTCAGTATCTTACCAGAAGATATCAGAAACACTGCTGGAACAAGTGGAGAAGTCTTCAAGAGGAAACTGGACAAGTATCTTTACCAGGTGCTAGATCGACCAGGCTGTGGTGGATATGTGGGGGAGCGGGCTCCCAGCAACAACAGCCTGGTCCATCTCCGGGCTCCGGGAGTTGAACGACTCTGGAAACTCATCAAAGGTATATGAGAGGTATAAAGGTTATTGTTAAGGAGGTGTAGGATGGTGTAACTTGTCCAGGAGATTGTTACTACAATCTCTACAAAAAGAGTCACACAAGCAATGTACATTGCAACTACATAACCGATGAGCTGAAAACTCTACAGACCTTCCTGAAACCATGTTGACAGTCACACAGTGGCACGCGAGAGGAAGACACGGCAGTCATTTGTTGAGATTATTCTCTCTCTCTCCCCCTCCCCCTCCCCCTCTCTTTCTCTCTCTCTCTCTCTCTCTCTCTCTCTCTCTCTCTCTCTCTCTCTCTCTCTCTCTCTCTCTCTCTCTTTCCGTGGCTGCTCTATCGTCTCTCCAGGGTACACTTTCTGAGCGGAGAAACCCGATGCAAGGATCAGTAAGTTATTTTTGTAAGCGACCCGACAGTTTTGTTGATAGATGGAGCCTCAGCCTCCGGGTTAAACTTAATATTATATTTTTGTCTTATATGAGGTAAAATATGGTATTGCTTTGTTTTCGCAAAATTTTTCGAAGCAGTTTTCCTATTATTTTTTAGATATTATTATTACTATTATAATTTATTATTATTATTATTATTATTATTATTATTATTATTATTATTATTATTATTATTATTATTATTATCATCATCATCAGTAGTATTATTATCATTAGCATATTTAAATTTTGCGAAAATTTGCAAAGCATTGTGTTCTTGTATATGCTAGCACGGCACAACTATGTATACATCGAGAGTCGTATATCTCTCAATGTATATACAATGAAAATTTGTTTTAATTCCCATTTTGGGGATCAATGATTGGTGACTGGTGGTGAACAGGTTACATGCAGCCTTAATGGCCCTCGTGTAGCTGATAGGCTTCAGATCCTCTTAAATAACCTTGTCTGACGCTCCTGAAAAGTTAGAAACTTAGAAGCAGTTCTTTGAAGATGAGACTCCTCAATATTTTTACACGCTAATTGACACACTAGTTTGCTTGCCTGTCTAAAAATCTCCTCCGTGTCTTCCCGTCTTTGTAAATATATATTTTTGAAATTTAGATAATAATTATAAGCCTCCAGCATCACACCCACGCTATTTAAAGTCTTTTTTTTTTATTTTATTTAGTTCGCATGCGCAACACCTGGTGACCTTTAATACCAAAATACTTCGCCTGCGTAGAAAGTTTTTTCAATAGAATACAGGAGCGATTTTTATACGGGTGTCTTATTCGTCAAGTACTTGGTACTGTTACACCGTCAAGATGATAGTTGGCCTTAGGCCTACTGTTTGGATAGTATCTTAACGTGGAAACGCTAAATCCGTTAGAGAAATACAGCGCATGCGAAATGGGATATAATCCGATTTGATACATGGCAGAGAGAGGTTCCACTTCCTCGAATCAAGCGCTATTCACCAGCATCAAGGGACAGTTCTTGAAGGTCCTACTGCTTGAGAATCAGACATTACATACATAATTAGATTTTAAAAGGACTAGTCTGCTTTAAGGGTTAAAATAACACTAGCCGTATTCTATGTTTAAGTGTGTCTAAGTGAAGGCGAAGGGATCTTGAGCCAAGGAATTAGAGCTACCCTTCCTTTCCTTGGATCAAACCTGATTACCTCTCATTATCCAGTGATACGTCACGAAGTTGAAATCCCTGCTAGATCGCCTGGGGTTCAAGTCTCAGACTCCAGAGCTTGGAGGCCAGCGTCGCTTGGCATACTTGCTGACTGAACCACACCTAGCAAGTATGACTAGTGGGTCGATAAGCTTATTGAAATTATCCGTATTATGGTCCTTACGTGATCCAATGATGGGAACACTCTTTCCTTCGCTCGCGTGGCTTCGTTGGGTGCAGTGACTGTGATGATGATGACTCGAATTTGATCCCCAATACTTGGAGAGGTTGTATATCACTGGTGTACAATACCGACAGAATGATGAATTAGACAATCGTGCAACGTCTGAGTATCTTTAATTTATAGACGTTTCGCCATCCAATGACTTTTTAAATGCAATGTATGAACATAATCTGAAGAGTGTAGAATTGTATTGTATTAATAAAACCACAGGATGACGAAACATCTACAAATTAAAGATTCCCAGATGTGTCTAATTCAACTTCTGAGAGGTATTAACCTAAAGTAGTTCCAATCTCTCTCTCTCTCTCTCTCTCTCTCTCTCTCTCTCTCTCTCTCTCTCTCTCTCTCTCTCTCTCTCTCTCTCTCTCTCTCTCTCTCTCTCACTCCCCCCCTAAATTCCCCACACCTGTGTCCAGGCATGTGGTTGATAGTATGCATTGTTATTTACCATTTGAATGTCATGTAATATTAATGTTAGTGAAATGTGCGATCTACTTTCAAATGAGGTTGAAATATGTACATGCATTATAGAGGCCTGGCCAGATATGAAATATGCAGCAGAGTTTTTAATTTATATTTCATGTTGTGTTCATTAACTAGCTATTTACAATGGCCACGCGAAAATTTGCATGGTGATTGCTCTCATTCTCTCTCTCTCTCTCTCTCTCTCTCTCTCTCTCTCTCTCTCTCTCTCTCTCTCTCTCTCTCTCTCTCTCTCTCTCTCTTTCTCACTCTCTTTTTTCAGGTGCTCTACTATCATCTTTCTGCAATCTTCCCAAAACTTTTCTAAATTATACATGACAGTCACACTTCCTGTCTGTCCC
>NC_091300.1:27544544-27617044 GCF_038502225.1 Cherax quadricarinatus | reverse complement strand
ACAATATGGTGTTCAGTGAGGACAAATTTCATTTACTCCTCTAAGGAAAAAACGAAGAAAATTGACATTGTAATGAAGTATAAAAGATATTCAAATCAACGAACAGAGCGAAGACTAACGAGGATCTATCGAATAATACTGTCAGAGGATCCCATGTTCAAAGGTTACAGTAGTGTTATTATAACAGACACAAGGAATATGATACCTGGAGGGTGCTTCGGAGGTGAACGCCCCTGCGGCCCGGTCCATGACCAGGCCCATAGGCTGAATACTTATTCAAAGCAAGAGGTAACAAACACATAATGATGCCTTGTAGTGTCCGGGGCTCAAGACTGTTCAACGGCCTCCCACCAGGCATAAGGGGAATTGCCAATAAACCCCTGGCTGCCCTCAAGAGGGTGCTGGACAGATACCTAAAGTCAGTGCCTGATCAGTCGGGCTGTGGTTAATACATTGAACTACGTGCGGCCAGCAGTAACAGCCTAGTTGATCAGGTCCTGATCCACCTGGAGGTCTGGTCAAGGACTGGGCCGCGGGGTCACTGACCCCCGATACACCCTCCAAGTAGACCCCAGGCTGGAATGTTGCTATAAACTAACATCCCTTTCAAAGAAAGCGAAATTGCAGCTGGAGAATGTACATGGAACCTTCACTGCTTATAAATAAATTCAGTCAAACCTTTAATTTCTAATAACACTTGATGTGCATTGAAATGTAATCGCTAAAGATACATAATAATTTACACCCGGGAAATTTTGAAGGGATTTGTCCCAAATCTACTCAACGAAATCTGGCTCTGTGATAGGAAGAGCTTCCGTAAAATACCTCTAGTGATTATCTAGTGCAATGAGTACAATATGAGATAACTCAGTAAGTGTAAAGGAAACAAGATTATCCTACCCTCATATATAAGGGGAATTACCGGCAAACCTTTACCAGCTGACCTCAAGAGAAATATGGATGAGCTCTTGAAGTCAGTACCTGATCAGCTGGTCTGTAGTGCACCTACTGGTACTGCGTGTGGCTATCACCAACAGCCTAATTGACCAGATTATCAAACCAGGAGGCGTGGTCTGTGACCGGGCCGGGGGGGGGAGCGATAACCCCTTGAAAACATTTTCAGGTAACCTTAACGTTATGGAGCGAGACATGAGGTAAAAGGAAGGAGAAGAGGAAGGGACATAAGGGGTGGTGGGATACAGGGAAGGGATTGAAGGGGAGAAGAGGGGAAAGATTGGGGGGGGGGGTGAGCTCTTTGCCCCTAAAGTTATCGTTGGAGAAACCTTAACCCAACGCGGCCTTTCTCAAGTTCTTTTTCTCTGGCAGTGGAAGTGCTGGGAAACTTTCTTAAGGAGCTGCACAAGGAGAGTGGAGTGAGGCTGGAGTTGTGTGTGTGTGTGTGTGAGAGAGAGAGAGAGAGAGAGAGAGAGAGAGAGAGTCTGAGGGGGAAGGCAGGACTGAAAAGAAAGAATTTGGATATGAGAAACATGAGGGAAGTGTACAGTGCGGTACAGAGATGTAAGTAGGAATGAATGGTGAAATGAGTACACGGGAATATATGGGAGTACACACGAGCACACGGGAATATATGGGAGTACACACGAGCACACGGGAATACATGGAAGTATACATGAGCACATGAGAATGGCACACAGCATGTGACACCAGAAATCATACCCGGTTGAGAACCATAGCCAGCAGAGAACCATAGCCAGCAGAGAACCATAACCAGCTGAGAACAGTAACCAGCTGAAAAAATAACCAACTGAGAACCATAACCAGCTGAGAACCATAACCAGCTGAGAACCATAACCAGCTGAGAACCATAACCAGCTGAGAACCATAACCAGCTGATAAATATAACCAGCTGAGAACCATGACCAGCTGAGGACCATAGCCAGCTGAGAAATTCAAAGTACATACTAGCTCCCTCTAATTCAGTCTAGATAGATCGTATGATAGTATCGCAGGTGTTCATTAGGATGAAAGGACTGGCTTGTTTGGTGACGACGAGGTGAGGAAAGGGAGTGAAATGGGTGTGGGAAAGGTGTGAAGGAAAGGGAAAGAGGGTGTGGGCGTAGGATGGGCGTTTTAGGAGTGAGCGTGAGGTGCATTGGAGGGGTGTGCGCGTGAGAGAGGAAAGTGGGAGGGGTGCGGGCATGGGGAAGGCATGGGAGGGGTGTCTGTGTGTGGGAGAGGAGCATTAGAGGGGTGTGAGCATGGGAGAGGCGCGTGGGAGAGGAGCATCAGAGAGGTGTGGGCGTGGGAGAGGCGCGTGAGAGGGGTGTATGCGTGGGAGAGAAGCATGGGAGAGGTGTGGGCGTGGGAGAGGAGCATGGGAGGGGTGTGGGCGTGGGAAAGAAGCATGGGAGGGGTGTAGGCGTGGGAGAGGAGCATGGGAGGGGTGTGAGCGTGGGAGAGAAGCATGGAAGGGGTGTGAGCGTGAGAGAGGAGCATGGGAGGGGTGTGAGCGTGGGAGAGAAGCATGGGAGGAGTGTGAGCGTGGGAGAGGAGCATGGGATGGGTGTGAGCGTGGGAGAAGCATGGGAGGAGTGTGAGCGTGGGAGAGGAGCATGGGAGGGGTGTGAGGGTGGGAGAGAAGCATGGAAGGGGTGTGAGCGTGAGAGAGGAGCATGGGAGGGGTGTGAGCGTGGGAGAGAAGCATGGGAGGGGTGTGAGCGTGGAAGAGGAGCATGGGAGGGGTGTGAGCGTGGGAGGAGCATGGGAAGGGTGTGAGCGTGGGAGAGGAACATAGGAGGGGTGTGAGCGTGGGAGAGGAGCATGGGAGGGGTGTGAGCGTGGGAGAGGAACATGGGAGGGGTGTGAGCGTGGGAGAGGAACATGGGAGGGGTGTAAGCGTGGGAGACAATGGGAGGGATGGGAGGGGAGAGACATGGGTGGAGCGTGGGAGAGGAAAGGGAAGGGGGGGGCAGACATGGGAGGGGTGTGGAGCGTAGGAGAGGAACATGGGAGGGGTGAGCGTGGGAGAGGAACATGGGAGGGGTGTGAGCGTGGGAGAGGAAGGGCGGGGTGAACAGACATTGGAGGGGTGTGAGCGTGGGAGAGGAACATGGGAGGGGTGTGAGCGTGGGAGGACATGGGTGTGAGCGTGGGAGAGGAACATGGGAGGGGTGTGAGCGTGGGAGAGGAACATGGGAGGGGTGTGAGCGTAGGAGAGGAACATGGGAGGGGTGTGAGCGTGGGAGAGGAACATGGGAGGGGTGTGAGCGTGGGAGAGGAACATGGGAGGGGTGTGAGCGTAGGAGAGGAACATGGGAGGGGTGTGAGCGTGGGAGAGGAACATGGGAGGGGTGTGAGCGTGGGAGAGGAACATGGGAGGGGTATGAGCGTGGGAGAGGAACATGGGAGGGGTGTGAGCGTGGGAGAGGAACATGGGAGGGGTGTGAGCGTGGGAGAGGAACATGGGAGGGCTGGTTAACGGATATTTCTATTAACATCCATCACATATTGAATTTTTACAAAAACGAAGAAGAAATAGATGACAGGAAAGAGAATAGCGGGGAAAACGAGATAGGACGATAACGAAAGGGGGAAACACGGGCCAAAATAAATAACAAATTTCAAAATGTGATAACAACGGAGGTAAAGAATAAGCAATAATTGCAAGGGAAGCAGGGCAGGAGGGAGAATAATTGTATGGAAGCAGGAGAGAGAGAGAGAGAGAGAGAGAGAGAGAGAGAGAGAGAGAGAGAGAGAGAGAGAGAGAGAGAGAGAGAGAGAGAGAGAGAGAGAGAGAGAGAGAGAGAGAGAGAGAGAGAGAGAGAGAGAGAGCGAGAGAGAGAGAGAGAGAGAGAGAGAGAGAGAGAGAGAGAGAGAGAGACCAAATAAGAATTAGAGAATAAGTAGATTATCGGGAAAAAGAGAGTGGAAAAGCAGTGACCAGGAAAAACTATGGGATAGAAGTGGATGGAACAGTAGCAGAGATTTTGGAAGAGTGTGGAAGACAATGATTGGGAGAGGATGGAACAGTGTGGAAGACAATGACTAGGAGACGATGGAATGGAACAGTGTTGAAGACAAGATCAAGAACAAATAACAAAGAACAGAACACTGTGAGTGTTTATTTGCTTGGGAGGGGGGTCGAGTCTCGGTTCCTACTCCCGCCTCAAAGTCTGATGGTGTTACTGGTTTCTGGATTCTAGTGCTTTATCATACCTATTCTCAAAACTGTGTGTGTCTGGGGTTTGAAAGCGCAAGAGTCTCAAGAATTTCTAACACACTGAGATTAAAGTTGTACTGGAAACCAGTTCTGAGGTTGATGTGTGTGTGTGTGTGTGTGTGTGTGTGTGTGTGTGTGTGTGTGCACAGATGGAAAAAAACACACACACACACACACACACACACACACACACACACACACACACACACACACACACACACACACGCACACACACACACACACACACACACACACACACACACACACACACACACACACACACACACACACACACACACACACACACGCACACACACACACACACACACACACACACACACACACGCACACACACACACACACACACACACACACACACACACACACACACACACACACACGTACACACACACACACACACATATTACACACACACACATACACACACACACACACACACACACACACCACACACACACACACACACACACACATACACACACACACACACACACACACACACACACACACACACACGCACACACGCACACACACACACACACACACACACACACACACACACACACACACACGCACACACACACACACACACACACACACACACACACACACACACACACACACACACACACACACACACACACACGCACACACGCACACACACACACACACACACACACACACACACACACACACACACATCAACCACAGAACTGGTTTGCAGTACAACTTTAATCTCAGTGTGTTAGAAAATAAAGAGATGAATTGGCAAGATGGGCAGAGACAGAATGTTCTAGAGATGAGACACAGCAACAAGAAAGTTGAAGACGCAGATGAATCACAGGGATGTTAGGAAGTATTCCTTCAGTCACAGAGTAGTCAGGAAGTGGAATAGTTTGGGAAGCGATGTAGTGGAGGCAGGGAGAGTGACCTAGTAGCGACCAGTGAAGAGGTGGGGCCAGGAGCCTGGACTCGACCCCTGCAACCTCAACTAGGTGAGTACAACTAGGTGAGTACACACACACACACACACACAGCTTCAGCAAACACAATTATGACGCTCGTGGCTGGCAGGTAAATATTAACCTTTACATATAAAGGTGACCAATCCACCTGTCGCCTCTTCCCTTAATAACGTTCGTTCAACTTTACGATTTTCTCTAAATCTGCTGCCTTACTGTTTTTTCGTCATGTCCTTTACTCTTGTCATCAATTTTGTTCCTAACATAACATTGACATAGCTCTCTCTCTCTCTCTCTCTCTCTCTCTCTCTCTCTCTCTCTCTCTCTCTCTCTCTCTCTCTGTATTAACACCAGTTTCAACCATTGTTTGCTTTACAAACTAGGTCTTAACGATTGGTATTTTCTTTGCACTTACAACTTCAAAGAGCTGTCAGTGGCAATGATCTCCAAATCTAAGTAAGACACTACTCAGACTGGCCTGGGAGATTCATGCCCTTGTCTCTCACTTCGTTTCTTTGATTCACACTGCAAATAATTCTCTCTGTGTTAAAGTATATTATTTTTATTATTATATGTATGAAAAAACACTAAATTCGTAGGCGTCAGGCAGTGCTCGGTGAAAAGGATTATAATTATTATAATTATGGGGAGCGCTAAACCCGTAGGATTATACAGCGCATGTGAGGGGGGGGGGAAAGGTGGAATGTATTCAGGCTTAATTCAGGGAACCGGAGCACAGATCCAATTTCCCAGATCAAGAGCCGCTCACCAGCTTCAAGGAATCTCCGTTGAAGGGTCGATGAAAAGGAGGTAATCAAATTTGATCCTACCCCATTTCCCTCAAATTAAATCCTTTAACCAGCATTAGCGGAGTATAAAACAAATGACAGAGAACGAAGGGGAATGCGAGGGATTTAGAAAGTGATAACATAGGAGGAACTTATGTTAAAGTATTACATCAGTATTTAAATTACAACCGCAAGGAAAGTGACAGACTGGATAACCAGATCTTTGAAAACAAGAAATGCCAGGTCTCTGATCACGGTTTCTCTACACTGGAATATCACTGCACAACCCTCTTAATTCAGGCGAAATCGTAGAACTGTAAATCATTGGGGAACACCTGCAATTTGTCGGAACTGTATTACCGTGAACGTAGGCAAGTAAGATGCATCGTAATTGACACCTGGAGAATTCTGGAAGGATTGGCCCCAAATCTCCTCACCGAATTACCCCATTCAAGAACAACAGGCTCGTCAGTGGGTATGAAACGCCTCTAATGAAAGGCAGGGGCACGTTGAACACACTGAGATAACTCAGTTTGTGTAAAGGCATCAAGACTTTTTAACATCACTGGCTGTCTTCAAGAGGGAGCTGGATAAGTTCCTCAGGATAGTTCCCTATCAGCTGGGCTGTGCTGCGGCTAGCACTAAAAGTCTGGTTGATCAGGCCATCAACTACGAAGCCTGGTGTGGGACGGTACTCTGAGGAATCTTCCTTAGATAAGCTTCAGGAAGCAGTGAGAGAAAGAGAGAGAGAGAGAGAGAGAGAGAGAGAGAGAGAGAGAGAGAGAGAGATCTGAAAATTCATGTGGTATTGTCAGTGACAGATGAGGAGATCATGGGTAGATACCCACACTTGCCTGATTGTCTTCTCCCTCCTCGGCACAAATGGCAGAGATCTCCACTGGATGTTCAGAGATGGGACGTAGAAATCCTACATTTGCTAGCAAGGATGACACAGAAATTTATTTGATACAAGTAAATCCTTCGTTTACTAGAGTGAATGACACAAATCTCTTTGCATCCCATCCTCTTAAATTCTATGTCGATTTCTCACATACAGTTTACAACAAATTTCTCGATTTATGTTATTTAGATTAGGTCAGGTTTAGTTAAGCTAGAATGTCATCTGCAAATATTATATATTCTCTGGTTAATTCTAAATTCAGTGTCTGGGGAATAAAATTTAATGAGATTTCAACCCTTATAGGAATATTCTGTCCAGGGAGAGACAATATGCAAAGATTGATGGACTGATTACATCCACTCCTCAGTCCCTCAACCCTCCAGGCTGAGGGACTGATTACCTCAATCTCCTTCTGATCTTTAATATTCTTCTTTGTGTTAAGTCAAGCCGATACGGCTTTGTCAAGCCGGAACGGCTTGATAAAGCTCATGGAGAGCGAAACGTTGCCACAATAAAATGTCGCAGTGCTTGCACTTGTGTCCTTTTTCTTAACATATTGTCGGTAATTCTGCCAACATTAATACAATTCTTCTTTGTAATGGACTGATGAAGCCACTGCGTAGCGAAACGTTTCCGCAATAAAGATACCCAAGTGTTGCATTTGTGTCGATTTTATCAACTTGTCGATTCTCTGAACCATTTATCCTCACAATGTGAGCAGCTCTCAGCTTCTCTGAATGATCGGTTACTTACAGTCTTCCAAACTCCCAGAAATCATCACGTGGAGGTGGCTGCTCTTCGAGTTCCTCCTCTAATAATAAAAATTAACCATTTCCAACACACCACAACAACAATAAATGAAATAAAAGACAAAGGCGATAAACACTTCAAATTTACGAACGCGAAACGAGGACCCGCCGAGCTAAGTAGAAAAAAATTATGTCTGGCGATCACTGTTTAAAGCTTGTTTAATAGTCAACCATTTGACTGTCTTAGCAACAGTGAAATATTGTCTTCTACTAAAGGATGGGCTTCTGTTTGATACACACAATTCTGTATTTGTTCCAGTCCTGGAGAAATATCAGAACTGGAACGAATACAGAGATCATTTACGGCCCACACAGAGCCAGTGTAACATTAAAATTATTGGGAACGCCTTAAAGTCTTAAACATGTGTTCACCGGAGCGGAGGAGAGAGAGATACATAATACATACCTGGAAAGTACTCGAGGGCCTGGTCCCAAATCTGCACACTGTCATAACAACATACTGAAGCGAGAGATATGGAAGTACAAAATAACCCCAGCGAAAAGCAGGGGTGTGGTGGGCACAATAAGGGAACACTATATCAACATTCGTGGCCCAGTTGTTCAACATCTTTTATGTGGGGTAGCGGGCCTTCGGCAGCAACAGCTTGGTTGATCAGGACCGGGAGTAGAAAGACTCTCGAAACTCATCAAAGGTATATCAAAGATATACACACAATTCCGTTAGATACACACAATCCCTTCTCGCTGCCAGACGTATGGCGGCTTTTTTTTTTATTTAATGCTCTTCTTGTTTAAATATATATATATATTTTTTTATAAGTTTAATCAACCTAACTTAATCCAATGTAATTTAATTTAAATTAATTTAACCTGACTTAAAGAAAGTACGACTTGAAAAAAAAAAATACGTGATGCGTCGAGAATTTGACGTTGAATAAAGCGCGAGAAAAATGACGCGGTAAATTGAAGATAGTTTTTCTTTCTTGAAGGAAACTTTTATCTTCTTTTATAGATGCTGTGATGACTAAACTCAGCCTTTTCGTCCTTCCCCTCCTTCATACCAGTGAAGGACTCTTGATCCAGTGAACTGGAGTTGTCTTCTGTTTCCTGGGTTTACACCTATCTCATATACCACAGGCGCTGTAAGACCCATACGGGCTTAGCGCTTTCTTATAATATAGTAATATCATGAATAATAATAATAAAAATAATCTTTTAGACTATTGCCCTTAGGAACTCCGGTTACCATTGGCTCCTTCACCACTAACCATTCCTGTTCCTATAGAATACCCCAGACCCCTCTAAATTTCTACAATACATCCCCCCCATTTCTCATTCTTCCCATCCCTATTATTCCCCCAACAGCCCCCCAACACCAGTCATCCAGTTAATATGATCATGGCCGAGGCTCATTTGTGCCTGATATCGTCTCCCGTGGGCTCTTCCTCCCCCCTTAACGTCACCCCTATCAAGGGTTCCTTTCTTTCCCTTCTCGTCCTTGTAGAGAGGGGGTCTTCCAGCGCCCCTTTATCCCCTCAGCGAGGGGTTCTACCTTTTCCCTTCTCCCTGCAGCGAGGGGTCCTCCCTGTCCTTTTCTCCCTGCAGCGAGAGGTAATCCCTTCCTTTTCTTTCCCTGCAGCGAAGGGCCCTCCCTTCCCTCTTCTCCCTGCAGCAAGAGGTCCTCCATTTTCCCTCTCCCAGAAACGACAGGGATCCCATTCCCCCTTAGACCAGTTTCCCAGCAAATGCCTTCCTTAAAACAGCTTCGTGTGTGCTCCTCGTTCCACACATTAAGTGAGATGACCGTCAGATAGTCGACACTTGCCGTCCCCGCTGCTGCCAGGGTGAGGCACGCCAGTGTAGAGCGCTTGAGAGACGAGTTTGTAAATGCGAGAGCAACGAGCGAACTCATTTGCAAAACGGCCTTTCCCTCGAGGACTGTGCACGAAGATTCGAACCTCTGACCTTTGGAGGGGCGTGCACGAAGCCTAGGACCTCTAGATCTCTCGAGAACCGTGCACGAGGCCTTGTACCTCTCGCCACTCGAGGACCCTGCAAGAAGAGAACCTCTAACATCCTTGAGGACAGGGACCGCGCGTGGTATCTCAGATCAGCAGAGTGTTCAAATCTTTGTGCCTCACTTCCCACGTAGGTAGTGAGTCAAGTTCAAGTACACCATTAGCTTCAGCTGGTCACCTAAATGTATGTGGTCTCAAGAACTGTGTACTTGACTCTTTACCTAAGTAGGAATCGAGGTACATAGGCTCGAATTCTCTGCTGGTTTTCGCTACAATGTGATATATATATATATATATATATATATATATATATATATATATATATATATATATATATATATATATATATATATATATACATATATATATATATATATATATATATATATATATATATATATATATATAAAATATATATATAAAATATATATATATATATATATATATATATATATATATATATATACATATATATATATATATATATATATATATATAAAAATATATATATAAAATATATATATATATATATGTATATATATATATATATATATATATATATATATATATATATATATATATATATATATATATAAAGATCTAGCCCCACATATTTTGAGGACATTTAATCAGTGCCAGATATTGATCCATAGGCTTACTCCAGATGTGCTTAATCAACGACATTGTTCTACAGGCAGACTAGATACGTTCTTAATCAGTGACATTGTTCAAATAATCTACTATTTAGGGAGAAGGAAGACTGGAGCCGGAGAATTGTTTTGCTCGTCTCTGTTGATACGAAGTAAACGTCTATTTTATATCATATATACGGTAAGAATTTATCGACCTTCACTTTCCTCACCATTTCATCATTGACGGCAAAGGTCCCACATTTCGTGTCATCAACACAGTAGACGAGACAGTTCCTCTCATAGGCATACCAGTCTTCGCAAGAGTGAGGTAGTAAGTAATGTAACCAGTGCTCCTGTACGAGTTGCGGCAACTATCGCTACTACCATTATGAATTAGACGAGAAAGAAACCCGTAGGATAATTCGAAACTGATGCTGGTGTTTGCATGATCCTTGCGTGGGACGAGAGCAAGTGTCCGTGAGAGATGGGGCACGTCGAGGAACCTGGTCACTCGTATTTATGAGCACAAATCGAACAATTTAAGTAATGCAATGGGTTCTTCACAGAAACAGTGTTACATCACAAGAGGCACTGAACCCGTGAGGGTCACTAAGCGAGGCCGGTGGTAGAGGCCGCTACTCGCGGCCACATTTCTGTCCAGCTAGGCGGATGATCTCATTAAGAAAGAAAATTTAATGAGAATTTACAGAAGTGACGGCACTTAAAATCTGCAGTGATTTCTACCTCAAACACAGTTGTGCAAAACACAGGTAGTTTCAATATCTCCAACGTATTAGAAAAAATAATCCCAGACTGTTAGAAGACTGTTATCATGTGACTCCAGCTGAGACTGGAATGCCCCCGTTCTTACCACACCTGACTCTCTCCTACGACACATTACTCTATAATCCTTTTCTCTGACGTGAATTGAAAAGTGTTTCTGGAACTCAAAACATGTCCTCTTAAAAGTATCCTTATGTTGCACTGTGTTTCGCTCGTTGATATTATAAACAATCTGTGACTACCCGAGACGTGTTTAATCAGTGTCCAACAATGTTCCATAGGCCTACTCTAGTCATTAGGAAGACGGAGGCTGATTGGTCACAGCAGTCGAGCTATGGGGTAGTAATTACCTGCCGTCTTTCTGAGGGGTAGGAGAGGGAGAGAGAAAGCTTGTGAGAGAGAAAGGGCGGGAAAGAGAAAAGGAGGAATGGGGAAGAGAGATTAAAAGGGGAGGAAAAGGCAGAGAATGGAAACTGAAAGAGGAAGGAGGACGGAGAAAAAGTTGGGAATATATAGGGTTACTATACCAGGTAAAAAGGGAGTAAGGGTTAAGAATATGAGAGAAAGGCTGTCTTGGCTAGGTATATAAGAATTGGCAGCCATTGGTAAAAATATAAGGATTGGCAACCCTGGGTAAGAATATAAGCTGTAGTTAGTATGAGTAGGAATATTAGGGAAGGAGTCTGGTATAAGAGACGAGGTAAGAGAGTTTACACATTAAGGAAACAGGGTCTGAACTGGGTTATCAATAGACGAAAATTTAGGAAACACTGGACAGTGACTGAAACAATTAGAAGAAGAGGATGAGAGAGAGAGAGAGAGAGAGAGAGAGAGAGAGAGAGAGAGAGAGAGAGAGAGAGAGAGAGAGAGAGAGAGAGAGAGAGAGAGAGAAATGCTTTCAAATGAGCTGATGTAGGTAACAGCTCTTAGCTTGTCAATAAAGTTAGGAATCCTTAACCTGTAAATAGCTTGTCAATAAAGCTAGGGATCCTTAACCTTGTCAAACCCTGTGTAAAAAAAAAAAAAGAAATATTACAAATTTGTTCTTCCACTTTCCAATCAATATTTACTTTTTTTCTCTCCTTTTCTCCTGTTTGCCTTTCGTTCTCTTCCTAGCTCATGTTTCTCTCTCAGTTTTTTCTACCATTTTTATCCCCCCTCCAATTTATCTCTTTTTCATTTCCCATCTCAGCCTTTTCCTTGGGTAAACTCTACTACCCTGCTGTCTCCCCCTTTCCCTTTTCTCTCACCTTCTCACCCCCCTTCGCGTCTTCCGTCTCTCTCTCTCTCTTTTTTTTTTTTTACACAGGGTTTGACAAGGTTAGGTTAAGGATCCCTAGCTTTATTGACAAGCTATTTGCAGGTTAAGGATTCCTAACTTTATTGACAAGCTAAGAGCTGTTACCTACATCAGCTTATTTGAAAACATTTTTATTGTTATGAGACATACAAGTAAGGAACAGGATGAAGTTGGAGCCATCTGTGGGCCAGCATTTTCATTTGATCAGCTGACTTTATCTCGTTTACATCATTATGCTGTACGAATGTGTTCCATACTCGAGTCATCCTGGGTATATATGATCTCAGATGGAGTGATGTTCTGGAGAAGGGTACAGCCAGAATGAAGTTGCTACTTTCTGCCCGTCTTGTGGCATAAAAGCTTGTTTCACGCTGTCCTCGAAGTGGATCCAAGTATGGTACTTTGACAATATTGGTCTTGTACATAACAGTAAGGCCACCCACATCCCTCCTGTGTTGAAGGCTCTGCTGAAATGACAGATCTATCCAGGATGGGTCCAGGCGAGAGATGAGACGTCTTGCTCTGTTCTCTATTCTGCCAAGCAGTCGCAGATGAGAGGGGGGTTGGCAGGCAAACCAAGAAAGTGGAGCATACTCAAGGTGTGAGCTTACTTGTGCCTCGTACAGAATCTTGCAACCCCTACTGTCAAGCAGATGCGAGATACGGCGAAGTGCTGTGAGCTTCCTGGCTGCCTTGTTTGCAAGATTTACATGGTTCTTCATGGTTAGTTTGGAGTCAAATTTCATCCCAAGGATATCAACTTCTTCTCCAGGTGCCAACACCCTCCCATTCATCCTTACTACTGCACCAGCATTATCATCATGGTGCTTAGAGACGATCATCATTTGCGTTTTCTCAGGTGCAAATGTTACTTGCCATCTATTTCTCCAAGCTGATATAGCTCTCAGCTGGTGATTGATGTAGCTTAGAGCAGCTGGCATTTCTTCTCTTGGATAAGTGAATGTCAGTGTACAGTCGTCTGCATATGCATGTGATTCTGGGATGAGATGAAGAAGGTCGTTGAAGTAGACATTCCATAACAATGGTCCCAGTACGCTTCCTTGTGGAACACTTGCCCCAATAGGATGTCTTACTGATTCCGTTCCATTGAGAACTACACTTAAAGATCTACCATGAATGTAATCACTGAGGAGACATAGCGTAGAGCGTGCAATTCCCAGTTCTCTCTCTCTCTCTCTCTCTCTCTCTCTCCCCTTCTCTCTCTCTCTCTCTCTCTCTCTCTCTCTCTCTCTCTCTCTTCTCTTTTTCCTCCTCTTCCTTACCTCTCTCTTCATTTCCCCCTCTCACCTCCCCTTTCCGTCTCTCCTCTCTCCGTCTCTCACATCTTTCCCCATCTTCATTCACTCTTCGTCCAACGACAGTTATAAACACTATAGACAAGGTCTTTTAATTAGGTATTATTATTATTATTATTATTATTATTATTATTATTATTATTATTATTATTATTATTATTATTATTATTATTATTATTGTTATTGTTATATGTTCATGCGAAATCGGTAAATCCACAAGGGTCTTGCAGCGCATGGGGTATGGGAGGAGTGGGAGAGTAATCATGTTTGATCTGAGGAAGGGGAAGGTAGTTTCAGTGCCTAAGATCAAGAGCCCTTCACCAGCCTCGAGAAACCATCCTTCCCTGTCCCTCTCTCATCTTTGAATGGATAGAACAAGGTAAATAAGAAAGGCCAGAGGAGAGTTTGATCAAGTATTTCTTTTTTCATTATTTTTCTTGCTTCGTCAACTCTGTCATCTCCTGTACGTCAGCTTTTTTTTTAAATAATCTTCCCTGCCTCTATGCCCTCCCTTCGTTGTCTCTCGTTTTATCTCTCACTCTCATCTGTTTGATATAATTTTCTACGCTTCCTCTTCATTTCTCCTCTAATTTCCTTCTACACTAATCCCTTCGACAACCTGTTCATTCCCTTCTCTTGGTCTTCCTTGTCTTTCCTTCTTCTTCCTTCATCTCCCCTTTTATTCTTCCTCTTCTTCCCTTGCTTCTTCTTCTTTCTCCTCCTCCTCTATTTTCCTTGCCTCCCTGGCATCCGCTGTCTCTGTTCTTACTTTCTTCCTTAACGTCATCTCGCTCCCCTTCCCCTATTTCTCCTTCCCCTTCCCTCCCTCCCTCCCTCCCTCCCTCCCTCCCTCCGTCCCTCCCTCCCTCCTTCCCTCCCTCCCTCCCTCCCTCCCTCCCTCTCTCAGTCCCTCCCTCCCTCCCTCCCTCCCTCCCTCCCTCTCCCTCTCTCTCTCTTCCTCTTTGTGTATTTCTCCCTCACATCCCTCCCTCTCTCTCTACCACCATTTCAACCTAATCCTCCCTCCCACTCTCCCTCTCTTTATTTCTTTCTCTTCCTTGCTCCTACCCACTATCAATTCTTCATTCCCTTTCTTCCTAAATCCCTCCTTCCAGCCTGCCAACTACTCCTTGCTCCCTCTCTGCTTCCTAACTCCCAGCCAAATCTTCTCTCCCTCTTCCCTCTCCTATCCATCAAGTATATCGTGTGTACTCCCTCCCTCATTCACTTCCTCCTGCCTCCCTCCCTCATTCACTTCCTCCTCCCTCCCTCCCTCATTCACTTCCTCCTCCCTCCCTCCCTCAGTCACTTCCTCCTCCCTCCCTCCCTCAGTCACTTCCTCCTCCCTCCCTCCCTCAGTCACTTCCTCCTCCCTCCCTCCCTCAGTCACTTCCTCCTCCCTCCCTCCCTCAGTCACTTCCTCCTGCCTCCCACTCCGTCTCCCGCAGCCTCACCTCTGCCTCTCATTTCCTCCACAATCTCAGTGTGTAATGAGAACAAGGAGGATATGAGACAGCCTTCCTACATGCAAAACTGTTCTCGCAGATAAAGGGTCGTTGTTGTTGGTTGTTATTGTTGTTGTTAGTTATTATGGTTGTTGGTTACTGCTATTGTTTTGGTTTTGGTATTGTTGTTGTTGTTGGTTGCTGAAGTTATTGTTGTAGCTGCTGTTATTGTTACTATTATTGGTTTTTGTTTTTGTTGAATGTTATTGTCGTTGTGGTATTGTTGGTGTTGGTTTTTGAAGTTGTTGCTGTTGCTGTTGTTGAAGTTGTTGTTGTTGGTGGTATTACTGACTCACGAAATCGTATTGACACGATTACAAACAAACCATACCCCGGCCGGGATTGAACCCGCGGTCAGAGAGTCTCAAAACTCCAGCCCGTCGCGTTAGCCACTAGTCCAGCTAGCCACAATAAGATTCGTCCAACTAGGTATATTTCTACACCATAGGAAGGTTAGCACAGGCACCACTGTGACCGCAAATGCAAGTTTTTATAGACGAATCTCCAGCTAGCGTGGCCGTGACGAGCTCTAGCTCAAGTCCCTTCACTGCCGTCAACATGACTCACGAAATCGTAATGACACGATTGGTTGGTTTGGTGGTATTGCTGGGGGTGAAATTGAGACATATGTGCAACATCTGGGTATCTTTATTGTAGATACCCAGATGTTGCACATGTGTCTCAATTTCATCTTGTCGGTACTATATACCATTCTTGCATTGCTGGAGGTGGTGGCCAATCACCGTCGCTGCCCGTACAGCACCTGACCTGAGCCACTATGCAGTAGACACTGTGTTTACCGTTCTCTGTATCAGACTGGTATAGACCCTGTTGGGTGACAAACTCTTCCTCAATAAATGCCCTTATCATCGCAAATATTTCTCACATACACTTCGTTATGCACTTTAAATCTGAAAGCTGTTTCAGCAGCTGCTTTCTCGACTTGACGCACAAGCATTAATATCCGAGAAATTGTATATCATGGATAAATTAGCACCTACACAGACCAGCATTAGCTCGTAAATTGATCTCATGAAGATGCACCAATGGTCAGGTTTGAAACCCATTAGAAAAGAGCTTTATAAGGTTATGGCAGATATATCAACGTGTTTAATAAAATTGGCAATTTAGATTTACTGTCCTATTACAGATGTGAATCTTTTTTCTTTTTAGAAGAAAATCCATCATCATTGAAAGTTTGAAGCCGATGAGAAGAAGCATTATCCAGTTACAGCACTGTATCCATATAATTCCAAGTGCATGGAAGAGATGTATACACAAGCATATAAAATGAGTTCGGTTTAGAAAGCCTTCGAGGTACGTGAGAGAGATTGTGTAGCACTTGGGTGTCTGCTGTCGAAACGTTTCGCTCACACAGTAGGCTTCTTCAGTCGAATACAGAAAAGGCAGCAGAAGCAGTGGAGAAGTAAAGATGATGTGATCACTCCATCAGCCTTGAAGAAATAGTTCATAATTATACCTACAAGGTAATTAAATATTAAAAGAAACGTAGACGAAAATATACAGAAAGAAAGTGGCTACTGAAGTGCTTACAAACTAACTTACGTCACAATAATGGAAAGAATTTACACCGAGATTACCAATATATAACAGACACTAAAACAGTCATAGCAGATGGAAGAAACACAAAGAAAAAAATTAGAAAATTGATTTAACTGATATATATATATATATATATATATATATATATATATATATATATATATATATATATATATATCAGTTAAATCACGAAACAGGTGATTTTGAATCATTAACAGAACTGCGGCTTGGCCAGGGGTCGATCCTGCCTTCCCATGCCCAGCCCCTGTGTGAACTGAACACAGTACGCATCACTCTATCCACTGGACCACCATCCTTAAACACCAGGTGCTTAGCAGTACTGAGCGTGTTATCCTGATGCAACGACATTCGTGATCATGGAGCCTCAGAGACTAATCTCAGTTCACACTGGGCTGGGCATGGGAACGCAGGATCGAGTCATGGCCAAGCCGCAGTTCTGTTAATGATTCAAAATCACTTGTTTCGTGATTTCATATATATATATATATATATATATATATATATATATATATATATATATATATATATATATATATATATATAAAAATATATATATATATATATATATATAGACAAGCCACAGGGGGGAGGGGGGAAATCTTTAGCTCAAGTACTTTCACGCTTCTCATTGCGTCATCAGGAGCTGTGCTATGTTGCAAGGGCAGCAACAGGAGAAACAGGGTAAGTTTTTTCAGAGTATGGTAGTGCGGTGGCACCAGTCTTTAGATAATACAATAAGGGAAATGCTGAGGACAGAGAAATGACAGTGTGTATAATTAGAACTTTCGAAAGAAGATAAATAATGGCACCAGTTGCACTTTTCAAACCTCTTGTGGTCTCTGTTTCTCAGTGTAGCT
Organism: Cherax quadricarinatus; assembly: GCF_038502225.1. Taxonomy (NCBI): domain Eukaryota; kingdom Metazoa; phylum Arthropoda; class Malacostraca; order Decapoda; family Parastacidae; genus Cherax; species Cherax quadricarinatus. The sequence continues at coordinate 27,599,427 of NC_091300.1, read as the reverse complement.
CGGTGTTGACGACTCCATTCAGTACGGGAGATAGTTCCTGACTATGGAACTGAACTTCTCCAGGCTGAGGGACTGACAACCTCAAATCTACGACTTCAAGGGTGATGGATTGATTACATCGTCTTCACTTCTCTACTGTTCCTGCCTACTTTCTGTATTCGACTGAAGAAGCATACTGTGTAGGCGAAACGTTTCGGAATAAAGTTGCCTAATTGTTGCCTATGTGTCTTACCTACCAACCTGTCGGTATTTTATACCATTTTGATATTCACGGGAGATATAAAGCTGGAAGAAACTTAGAGATCAATTACTGATCTCATAGAGTCAATAAATTGTTTGAAATACTGAGAGCACCTGAGAGTAGTTAGAGTGTACTCTCTGAAGCGAAGAAGTGGTACAAGCTACTTGAGGGGTTGGTTCCAAATAACGTGCTGGAGTGACAGATAAGACAGGTAGTGTAAAATAGACCCAATGGAAATCAGGGACGCCATGGGCACACTAAGAGAACACTGTGTCAGCATCCCTGGTCCAATTTTATTGAACATGTTATCTCAAAAAACAAACAAACCGGGAGCACAGCCTCTGAGAAGTGACCGATCAACCAGGCTGTGATAGATAAGTGGGCCAGCGCACCACCAACAATATCGTGCCGAACAGGTAAAACTTTGTTGTTTTGGCTTAAATAGCAACGCTATTCTTGCCGAATAAGGCAAGCGAAACTTTGTGTATGCAATAATTTCGTAAAAATCATTCTGAACCTAACGAAAAAAATATACTTCATTGCGTTTATTATTAAATTATTGTATACTTATCTAATATATATTTAGTTGGATTAGGCTAAATTGCGCTTGTTATAAAAAGGTTAGGTAAGTTTCCTAAGGTTCTTTTGGTACAAAGTTTTTAATTTTTACATTAACATAAATGAAAAAAATATACCTTTAAAAGTATAAGAGAAAATTTTAGGAAGGTCTTCATTTTAAATGAGTTCTTGTTAATTTATCAATTTTACATATTCGGCACGACATCTATATATATATATATATATATATATATATATATATATATATATATATATATATATATATATATATATATATATATATATATATATATGTCGTGCCGAATAGGCAGAACTTGCGATCTTGGCTTAAATAGCAACGTTCATCTTGCCATATAGGACAAGTGAAAATTTGTGTATGCAATAATTTCGCCAAAATCATTCTGAAACTAACGAAAAAAATATATTTGATTGTGTTTGTTTAGTACTAAATTACTGTAAACGTATTTAAAATATATTTAGTTGGGTTAGGCTAAAATAACTTGTTGTTGTTATAATAAGGTTAGGTAAGTTTTCTAAGATTCTTTTGGTGCAAATTTAAATTTTTTTACATTAACATTAATGAAAAAAATATATCTCTAAACGTATAAGAGAAATTTTTAGAAAGGACTTAATTATAAATGAGTTCTTGCTAATTGACCAGTTTTGCCTATTAGGCACGACATATATATATATATATATATATATATATATATATATATATATATATATATATATATATATATATATATATATGTATGTATGTATATATATATATATATCATAGGTATACAATAAAATGTAAAATAAATCTGCCATCCGCATTAATATTATTACATTCACGGAGAAACACTAAACCAGTAGGGGGTCCATACAGAGTCCGGAGAACGGTAGGTAATCTGTTTCTATTCTAGGAAAGGGGTAGCTTTGAATTCTTGGATCAAGAGCCCTTAAAGGGTAACGCTAAGAGGACTATAATAGGGTCAGAAGATAAGTGGAAAAAAATGCATGTTAAAAATATTCTTTGAATATAGGGCAAAAAAAAAGTATACCATTCCTTTCGCCAGAGAGAAAATGGTCTCTGTTGCAGCCTAGCGCAGAGGTCAGTATAGGTTCTTGTGTAGCTGGGAATACGTCTCTTTTACCCTGGATGGTTGTATATTGCAATATATTATATATTACGTAAAATATGCAAATTTTCGAATTTTATAATGTAATTATCCTCCGTGTATAATAATGTAATTATCCTCAGTGTATAATAATGAATGACAGCATATTACAGTATTTTATATATTGCTGTGACAGCTGGTTATAGACAATATTATTATTAATAATAATAACTATTTATAGCAATAATAATTATAATAATATTACAAATAATAATAATATTAATTATAAAATAATTATTAATGCTATTATTATTATTATTATTATTATTATTATTATTATTATTATTATTATATTTTAGTATATTTTAATTGTAATTGTTATGGGTGTTATCAGTATGACTGTTATCGTTGTTTCCACCACAGGTGTAATAACTTCAGTTCTCAGTAATTGTTAATGAATCGTCAGAGACCAGCGACGGATTCATTAATCCGGTAACAACTTATTCTCCTCTAATTGGTTCGTAATTACCCGACTGTCGGCTCGGGTCCTGCGAGTCTAATGACCGACTAATTTGATCATTATGATCAGGGGCACTGTGTGGCACGCTCTATCAATCACGTGGGCCAGATTTGGCACTCACCGCAATGGTTGATAGGGTACGGGGGAAGGAATTTCGAGTCTTACTACTCTCAGTGTACTGTGTAATGGTTGGTGTCCCTTCCCCTTTTCTCTTCTATTCCTTAGTATTCTCTCCTGTCCAATTTCATTCGCTCCATCCTCCTCCTCCTCGTATCTTTTATTCTCATATATTTCGTTCGTCTTTCGTTACTTTCTGCTGCTTAATCTTTTCATAGTCCTTTCGGGTTTCTCCTGTTTTGTGCTCTTCGCTGCCTTTTCTCTCTAGTTTTCTCGTTTGTTCTCCTCATTTCTACTCCCCCCTCCCCTCCTTGTAATCTTGCTATTTTTCACCTCCATTACATGAATATATTAGGTCGCATTCTGTGGTGCATAAGGAAAAGAGAGGAAAAAAGACTTCACTTGTGTCTTTTGTTTAATTTTCTCTTATATTCTATTCTTCCATTTTGCTGATGCACACCCAGATTTAAGTATTATACCACTTTTACTGATGAATAAGAGGAAGCAGTATAAGTCTCCTCTTCCTCGTCCTTGTCTTTCTCCTCCTCCTCCTCCTCCTTCACTTCTTCAGCTGTTCAGAAGATGGCAAGGGAGGGAGGTCGAGGTAGGGAGGAGTGGGTAGGAGGTGGTGGTTTGATGTATAACAGGGAGGTAAATATTAGTCTCTGGGCCTCCCAGCTGTACACGCCCCACCTCAGACGTAGCTGGCCAGTGTACACAACACCGCCAGACGTTTATTTTGCATTTAGCAAAATTGGATACATCGACAGTGTGCTGCTCTCCTATAATATATGATTACTTAGTGGGAAGAAAAATTAGCTGTTTCTCTGCCATACTCCACCAAACAGATTGTAATTCACACACACACACACACACACACACACACACACACACACACACACACACACACACACACACACACACACACACACACACACACACACACACATATATATATATATATATATATATATATATATATATATATATATATATATATATATATATAATAAACATACACAGTGTTGAAATCTGTCTGCCACAGCTGGGACCTTCAGAAAGGCAATGAGAATATCATCAAGTATTCCATTACAGGTTCATTAGCTACGGAAGCTTCAAACATATCGTTCCTTGCTGGAGTTACTCTTACTTGGGAATTACCATCTCTCAGGATTTAATATCCATACAGTAATAAATTAGAATTTTTTAAAGATATCTCCATTTATCACAGAGCAACACAACGAAAGTTATACATATATGGGTTATTATTGAGCAATAACAAGTGTTCATTACACTTAGTTGTTCACGTGAAAGAAAAGAAAAAGACGAAATAGAGAAATTTGCACTACATTATAGAGTGTATCTAATACTACGTATTATACATAAAAATGTAAATAATGCAGATTCATTGTTGCACCAACAACCTAGTCGATCAGGCCAGCAACCGGAAGGCCTGGTCTGGGACCCGGGCGCGGGTGTGATGATTCCCCGTTATCGGCTCCAGGTAGGCTCAGGGTAACCTCGCGACGTTTGTTTCATGAACTTCACGCCAGTAGCGTAAAGTTCATCAAACAAACTTGACTTCAGTCACCCACTGAAAGTTAGCTGACCCAAAATAAGTTAGGTAGGGTTCACCTGCATCACGTCGCTAGGCTAGTTTGGTACAAAATAGCGAACACCATCCTAATTTGCATATTTGCATGCAAAACACCCGAGTCGGCAAACATACACTTATATAAATACAAAAATACATAATCATATGAATACACAATTATAACTATACACAGGCATACACACTCGTTATATATTGCTGATGGTACAACATGTACGTATGTTAGCTAAGTATATGGAAGTAAATATTACTCTTCTTAATTAGACGTGTTCAGAGCTGCTGGGAGCCGCTGGGAGCACAGCTTAGGCAAGGAGGAAAAGAGAGAGAAGGGAGGGTACTGGTACTGGTGTGATAGGAGGAAACTGAGAGACACCACCAAAGAGATGGAATGCCTGAAGAGTGGAGGAGAGAGATGCATGATAATTATACCTGGAAAGTACTCGAGGGCCTGATACCAAATCTGCACACTGCCATAACAACTTACTGGAGTGAGAGATATGGGAGGAAATGTAAAATAAACCCAGTGAGGAGCAGGGGTGCGGTGCTAACATCCGGGGTCCCAGACTATCCAACATCTTACCAGAGGATATCAGAAACACGGCTGGAACAAGTGTAGAAGCCTTCAAGAGGAAACTGGACAAGTATCTTCACCAGGTGCCAGATCAACCAGGCTGTGATGTATATGTGGGGCAGCGGTCCTCCAGCAGCAATAGCCTGGTTGACCACGCAAGCACCAGACGATCCTGGCCCATGGCCGGGCTCAGAGACTAGAGAAACTCTCGAAACTCTTCAACGGTATTCAAAGTACATGAATGTACCTGAGTACCTGATCCCAAACTATGTTCCCTGGAGGATAAAATCTCGATAAAGCAGACTGTTAGTGTTGGACGCATAGAATCTAACCTACGAATTACAGCCTGGCTGGTCAGGCACTCAGTTGAAGAACTTGTCCAGTTGATAATTTTCCTTACGCACGGAGGGAGGCACGGAGGGAGGCACGGAGGGAGGCACGGAGGGAGGCACAGAGGGAGGCACGGAGGGAGGCACAGAGGGAGGCACGGAGGGAGGCACGGAGGGAGGCACAGAGGGAGGCACAGAGGGAGGCACGGAGGGAGGCACAGAGGGAGGCACAGAGGGAGGCACGGAGGGAGGCACAGAGGGAGGCACAGAGGGAGGCACGGAGGGAGGCACAGAGGGAGGCACAGAGGGAGGCACGGAGGGAGGCACGGAAGGAGGCACGGAGGGAGGGCGGTAAAGTAGGAACCCCTAACACTCATCGAGTTCTTAGTGCATTCGTCGCGCCCCTGCTTTTAAGTGATATTTTGCACCGTCTTCAAAATCTCTTGTCATACGGAGTGATTTCATTTCGGTGCTCATGTTTGGGATGAGTCCCTCCAGTGTTCCAGGTGTAAGCTATTATGTGCCTTTGTCGTCTGTGTTCCAAGGAAGGAACTTTCAAGCTTTCCCAGTAGTTCAGATGCTTTAGCGTATATGAGCAGTGAAAACTGTTCATTATCCAGCTCAGCAGTGTCGCTTACCTTAAAGGTAGCCGTCAGTATACAGCAGTATTACAGTCTGGAGGGAATAAGCTACATAGAGTATCATTACTGACTCAGCATTTCTTGCATTGAATATTCTGGTTATCCGGCGTATTATTTTCCTTGCTGTAGCAATGACAATATTGTTGTGATTTCCGAATGCGAGATCTTCTGATATTATTACTTCAAAGTCTCGCAGATAAGAAGTTCGCTCTCTTGCATAATTCGAGTTTGCAACTGAAGCTTGTCCTCGTTAAGCACCATGTTGTTGTCTGAGGCCCACTGGAAGACTTGATTTGTATCCACATGACGTTTCGCTATATCTTCGATGGACGCCTCTCTCAGAAATTCTGGTGTCATCACAAGAAGAAGAACATAAGAAAGAAGAACACTGCAACAGGCCTACTAACCCATGCGAAGCAGGTCCATGCCACCCCCCGGCCTAGAACAATGACCATCTAGTCAGGTCACTTCCACTTAAGGAAGGAGCACTAGTCAGGTCCAACTCACACCCACCCACACCCACCCACACACACCCACACCCACCCACACCCACCCCACACCCACTCATGTATTTATCCAACCTATTTTTAAAACTACACAAGGTCTTAGCTTCTATGACGGTACTCGGGAGTTTGTTCCACTCATCCACAACTCTATTACCAAATCAGTGCTTTCCTATATCCTTCCTGAATCTGAAATTTTCCAGCTTGAAACCATTGCTGCGAGTCCTGTCTTGGCTGGATATTTTCAGCAAGCTATTTACATCCCTTTATTTATTCCTGTTTTCCATTTATACACCTCAATCATATACCCCCTAATTCTACGTCTTTCTAGAGAGTGCAGATTCAGGGCCCTCAGTCTATCCTCATAGGGAAGATTTCTGATACATGGGATCAAATTTATCATCCTCTTCTGTACGTTTTCTAATGCATTTATATCCATTCTGTAATATGGTGACCAGAACTGTGCAGCATAATCTAAATGAGGCCTAACCAAAGATATATAGAGTTGAAAAACAACCTGGGGACTTCTATTGTTTTTACTTCTTGATATGAAGCCAAGAATTCTGTTAGCTTTATTGCGAACACTTATGCACTGTTGTCTTGGTTTCAGATTACTGCTAACCAGAACTCCTAAATCCTTTTCGCAGTCAGTAGTATTAAGATCTACGCTATTCAGTTTATAAGTGACATGGTTATTGTCTTGTCCAACATTTAGCACTTTGCATTTGTCTATATTAAACTGCATCTGCCACTTCTCCGACCACTACATCAGTCTGTCAAATCATTCTGGAGTGCACTAATGTCCTCAATAGAATGAACTGGACGGCCTATTTTGGTGTCATCAGCAAATTTGCTTATGTCGCTATTTATTCCCTTATCTATATCGTTTATGTAAAATGTGAACAACAAGAGGCCCAACACTGACCCCTGTGGAACACCGCTTGTGACGTGCCCCCATTCTGATTTCTCCCCATTTATGCAAACTCTTTGCTGCCTATTTGTCAACCACGCCTCTACCCAGGAAAAAAAATTCTCCTCCTATTCCGTGTGCGTTAAGTTTCCTCAAAAGTCTCTGATGTGGAACTCTATCGAAAGCCTTACTGAAGTCCATATACACAATATCATATTCATTACCATGATCTACCTCCTCAAACGCCTTAGTGAAAAAAGTTAGTAAATTCGTAAGACAGGAACGCCCCTTAGTAAAACCGTGTTGAGATTCATTTATCAATTTATGCCTATCAAGATGGCTACGAATTGCCTCGGCAATTATTGATTCCATAAATTTTCCTACTATGGTGGTAAGGCTTATTGGTCTACAGTTCGATGCTAAGGATCTGTCACCTGCCTTGTAAATAGGTATTACATTTGCCATTTTCCACTTATCAGGCACTATGCAAGTTTGTAGTGATTTGTTAAAAAGATTAGCCAAAGGTTTGCAAAGTTCCTCTTTACATTCCTTTAAACCCTTGCAAACAATTCATCAGGGCCTGGGGATTTGTTTGGTTTTAATTTCTCTGTTTGTCTGAGGATCATGTCACTAGTTACTGCAATCATGCATAGTTTGTTATCGTCCTGTTCTACATAATTTATTATTTCTGGAATTTCGCTAGTATCTTCCTTTGTGAAAACTGAGAGGAAGTACGAATTGAAAATTTCACACATATCCCTATCACTGTCAGTGATCTGACCTGAGTTACTCTTAAGTGGGCCTATCTTGTCTCTAATCTTACTTCTGTATACCTGAAAGAACCCTTTTGGGTTAGTCTTCGAATCCTTTGCGACCTTAGCCTCATAATCTCTTTTTGCTTTTCTTATTCCTTTTTTTTATTTCTCTCTTTAACTGAATATATTGATTTCTTAACTGCCCTTTCCCTCTTTTGATACGCCTGTATATGCCTCTCTTCTGACCAATGAGATGTTTTAATTTATTGTTCATCAATTTGGGATCATTTTTGTTAGATCTAATTTCCCTACTCGGAACAAAAGTTGACTGAGCAGCTAGAACTATGCTCTGAAAAACATCATACTGGCAGCCAACACCAGCTACCTGACCCATAGTCAGGACATCCCAATTTAGCCCACCCAGGTAATTTTTCAGTCCCATGAAATCAGCCAATCGAAAGTCTGGGACAGAGACTTGATTGCAGTTTACTGGGTAATTCCATAATATATTGAAACTAAGTGATTTGTGATCACTTTCCCCAAGCTCATCATTAACCTCACGATTATTAATTAGTGAATCTTTGTTGGCAAGAACCAAGTCAAGCAGATTGTTTCCTCTAGTTGGTTCTGTCACAAACTGTTTTAAAAAGTAATCCTGAACTGTATCAAGAAAGTCACTAGACTCAAGATGTCCTGTCAGATTGTTCCAATCAATATGTCTGAAGTTAAAATTCCCCATTAACACAACATTTTCATATCTAGACGCCTTATGAATTTCGTCCCATAGCTGGTTACTGCACTCCCTATCAAGGTTTGGGGGCCTATATATCACACCGAAAATTAATTTTTCATACCTCTCGAGAAACTGTAGCCAAACAGATTCTGTGTCCGATGTTTCTATTCTTAAATCATGTCTAACACAACAATTTAAATTATCTCTGACATACATAGCCACTCCACCACCCTTCCTGTTGACCCCATCAGTGTAGAATAGTTTATAACCCTTTATGCTGCATTCAGAAGCCATTTCTCTATCCTTCAAGTTGAACCAGGTCTCAATTATAGCAATAATATTTATATTACCTGCACTTGCGAGTAATCTTAGCTCATCTATCTTATTTCTTAGACTCCTACTATTTGTATAGTAAACCTTAAGGGAGCTAGTCACTTGTTGCCCTCTACTATCACTGTTTGTCGATCAGTTGTTATGCCTTTATTAGGAACTTTATTTTGAATATTGTCTTTTAAACATATCCCTGAGGTATTCTGGTAATATCTGCTGTTTCCAACAATAATGCTGCAGCCTGATTGTTTCCCACAAACACCCATACCTCTATAATCTGTCAGTTTAAAGTCCTAGACTAGTCATCAATTACCCCCTCAATCGAATTGGCTAATGCAGCCACTCCAGCCCCCATCCCTTGCATGCATATCATGTTTGCCATAGAATTTGTCCCAGTTATCAATGAATGGGATTGCAAGTTCCTTGCAGTACCTGTCTAGCCAGCAATTTATACCAATTGCCCTAGACATCCATTCATTGCCCACTCCCTTTCTAGGCAAGATGCTACATATGATAGGGATCCCTCCCTTAGACCTGACTACTTCTGTGGCTGACCTGTACTTATCAAGTAGCTCCTGTCTCCTACCCTTCCCAATGTCATTTCAACAAAGGATATTACGGTGCTGTGATTTATGTCCTTGTCAGTGTCGGAAATAAGAGTGAGAAACAGAAGTTGGGTGACTATCATGCCTTGAGAAACAGAGTTTTTCGCGGTAGCAGGCTCCAACTTAACTCTGCTTACTACTATTCTCTGGGTTCCATTTGATAATAAATTAAATATCTATCTGCCCAGTTTTCTAGTTATTCCTTGTCATGCATTTTGTACACGACCACACCACGATCGTACTTCTCAAACGCTTTTGCAAAATCAGTGTACACTATTTAAGCATTTAGCTCGTCTTCCAGAGCATCCAAGACCTCATCACAATGCTCTACCAGTTGTAAAGGGCAGGAACGACCATAAACCCATGCTGCCCTGGATTGTATAATTGTTGTGGTTCCAGGTGATTGAAAATTATGCTATGTGATAATATGTGAAGTTAGGGCCTCCGCTGGCCTGGTCTGAGACCGAGCCTCCTCGTCGACAAGGACTCAGACACCATTAACAGACAAAAGTCTACTGTTTATATTTCGATACTGGCGAATATGACTGCGTTCAATTCCTCAGTTGCTGCTTGAGCTTCACAGGTTCAGTGCTTCCCCACGAGTGTATTGTTGTTATTTCTGTTTATTCTCGCATTTTCAGCAACTGTGACTCATGATAAATGGTTCCGGGGGCGTTGACCCTCGGAACACCCTTCAGGCAGACTCCTGGTGAGGTGATGGGGAAACTATAGACGGAGGTGATATGGGAGCATAGGGATGAGGAGGTGATGGAAAGAACTGGAATGAAGTTGAGAGGATACATAGGAAGAAGGAGTATACCTCTGGTATATCTTTGAAGGGTTTCGAGAGTTTACCTACTCCCGCTGCCCGGCCCTGGTCCAGGCTCAATGTGTGCACTCCCATGCCAGCTGGACCGTGTGCTACAGGAAGTGCCTTACACTGTGTACAACAGGGGTGGGCAACCTTGTCCTGTCTAGGGGCCAGGGCCCATGTCTGTGAGCGGATGGCGGGCCACACATATCGCCATAGTTAATAAACAGAGGTTAATAATAATACAAACCAAACTTTGACATATATTTATGTATTTAATTAAGCAATATTATGTCTACTGAGAATAGCAGTTATTTTGAGGGGCTGATATTGAACCTACCCTCATCTGTCTCTCTGTCTAATAGCAGTTAGTGTGACACTTGATTTTTGTCGCTCGACAGTCTCTCAATTTCTTCTCTCCCAAACTCTCTACTCCTGGGAACTCTTCTATCCTCTGCCTTCCCTACATTTCCGGTCTTTCTAATCTCAACAATTCTCTCCGTCCCTTAGACATCAAGCTTACCTTCCGCCAGACTAACACTCTTCGCACTAATCTCGTTCATACCTCTCCTCCCTCTACAGATGTTCCTGGTGTCTACTCTATTTCTTGCTCCTCCTGTCCTCTTCAATACTTCGGAGAAACTGGTCGATCTCTTTCTGACAGACTTAGGGAGCACAAAAATAGTGTTAGGCTTGCCGACACTAACAATGCTCTTGTCTGTCACGTCAGAGATCATAGCCATCCTATTGACTGGTCTTCTGCTAAAACTGTCTTCCCTACTTCCAACTCGAACAGTCGCCGTCTAGTTGAATCCTCTCTAATACACAACTTTCCTTGTATGAACCTTAGCCCTGGCTTCGTCTCTGTAGATGCCTTCCTCTCCCACTACATTGTAAAATGCTCCAAACTTCAGAACACCCGTGACTTAACCTGACTCCTCATTTTTTTCTTTTTCTTTTTCTTCTTCTCCCTCTTCCCCTTTCCTCTTTCCTTTTCTCCTCTGGGTTGTCTTTCTCTCTTCTGTCTCGTGTTTCTGTTCCTTCTTCATTTATTTCGCCACTTCCTCTTTCACACACCTCTGTGCACTTGCTCTCCCTCTGTGGGCACCTAGCTCTTTTGCAGTGCTCCCCTTCCTTTGTATTTGACTGGCTCGTCCTCCTTATTTCCCACTTCTACCACTACCACTACTACTACCTCTTCTACTACTACTACTACTACAACTACTGATGAAATTTAGACACATGTGCGGCGTCTGGTTGTCTTTGTTGTGGACGTTTCGCCATCCAGTGGCTGGCTGGATGGCGAAACGTCTACGATAGGGATGCCCGGGTGTTGTGCTTGTGTCTTAATTTCATCTTGTCGGTATTATATACCATTCTTGTACTACTACTACTACTACTACTACTACTACTACTACTACCACCTCTTCCTGCCTATACTTCTGGTTAGTGTGAATTAGGTGACAGGCTGGAAGAAGCCTGATGTCATCTAAATGGACAGCTGATCGTAGTTTTGCAAAGCTTCACTGTCTGTGCATCTTTTAGAATTCAAGATGGTGGAAGTTTTGGAAAAAAAGGCCAGTAGGCCGAGTTGATATAATATTTCTCTTAGAAACTATTGGCAGCAGTATTTCGGGTTACTGGCCGGATCTGGCCTACGGGCAGTAAGTTGCCGACCCCTGGCGTACAATGTTTGGATCATAGTCAACTCTCCTAAAGTGAACTGAATCTTCGCCAGAAGTCTTGGATGACCAACAGTTCAGTGTAAACCCCAGTGTTACTCACTGGTGAGAGAGAGAGAGAGAGAGAGAGAGAGAGAGAGAGAGAGAGAGAGAGAGAGAGAGAGATCTGAGATCATATATACCCAGGATGACTCGAGTATGGAACACATTCGTACAGCATAATGATGTCAACGAGATAAAGTCAGTTGATCAAATGAAAATACTGGCCCACAGATGGCTCCAACTTCATCCTGTTCCCTACTTGTATGTCTCATAACAATAAAAATGTTTTCAAATGAGCTGATGTAGGTAACAGCTCTTAGCTTGCCAATAAAGTTAGGAATCTTTAACCTGTAAATAGCTGTCAATAAAGCTAGGGATCCCTAACATTGTCAAACCCTGTGTAAAAAAAAAGAGAGAGAGAAGAGAGAGAGAGAGAGAGAGAGAGAGAGAGAGAGAGAGAGAGAGAGAGAGAGAGAGAGAGAGAGAGAGAGAGAGAGAGAGAGAGAGAGAGAGAGAGAGAGAATTGAGAATTCTTGACAATTTCTGTCATAAGTTATGCCGTGATGAGGCACTAGTTTTGCTTTAGTTTTACTAACGAATTAATACTTGAGGACTCCTCCCCCTCCGCTCTCTCTCTCTCTCTTTCTCTCTTCCCCTCATCACCTGGTTAAAAGCCTGTTCGACTTAGTCCATCGTACCAAATTCACAGGCAAAATAGGGGAAGAAAATTACTCCCTTGATTACAACCCTTTCTTCACTTTTCCTTCCCTCGCCCTCTCTCCCTCTCTCCCTTTCTCCCTCTTTATGTTTTCAATTATATTATTGGAGTGCCTTTTTATTCACCATTGTTTATTCCTCTTTTTCTTTTTCTCAGTGTTGTTGTGTTTGTATAATTACTGTACATCTTCCTTTTACTGCAACTGCTGCGTTGTCTCCTGTTCTTTCTCTTCCTTATCCTTATTCTTATCTTCCTCCTCCCCCTTGGTACTGATGCTAATTCTTTTCCCCTTCCTTAAATTTATCCTCCTTGTCCTCCTCCTCCTCCTTCTCCTCCTCATCCTCCTCTTCCTCCTCCTCCTCTTCCTCCTCCTCCTCTTCCTTCTCTTCCTCCTCTTCCTTCTTCTCTTGTCCTCCTTCTCCCCCCTTCCTCTTTCAGTAGTTGCAGAGCCGCCTGCTACTGTTTACTTCCTTTCTATTGCTCTTTATTCCTTTTTTTATTTCTCCTTACAAACCCTTTCCTCTCAGTCTTATCTTTTTTTTCCCAACTATCTTCAAAATCCTCAATATTCATTATTCATTTCTTTGTTCCCACTCTTACTATATTTTTATTTTACTTCCCATTTTTTCTTTCTTTCACTCACCTATCATCTCCATGTATTCTCTTGCTCTTCCTCTTAATTCTTGTCCCTCTTCAGTCTCTTTTATACCATTAATTCATTCCTCATCCTTCTCGTTCTCTCTCTCTCCCTGCTCATATATCTCATTTAGTTTTTTTCCTCCAGTTCCCACGTGATGACTTTCTATCTTCATTCCCTCCTATTCTTCCCCGGTTCCCTTTCCTGAATCCAGTCTTCTCCCTCTAACTTCTAGCTTCTTTCATACCACTTTCCCCATTCCTGTCATTCCATAGGTAGTGGGATGGTAGACACCAATCACGCAGGGAGCTACGACCGTCCTCTCAATTAGGTGTGAAACTTATTCATGTACTGGTATGAGTGTTGATCTGTTATTTCTGTCTGATGAACACGTTCTGTGACATGTAAATAGTACCAACTTCTATTTACATTCAGTGTACACATGCCTTTACTTTCCAGCAGTGCTTCTTAATAGGCCTTGATGCTGAAATATTTTCTTTACATCCAGTGAAAAGCAAGGGTGAACTAACCACAGTAGGAGAACACTGTATCAACATTCGTAATCCCAGATCATTCATCATCTTACCAGAAGATATCAGAAGCACTGCTGGGACAAGTGCAGAAATCTTCAAGAGGAAACTGGGCAATTTTCTTCACCAGGTGCCAGATCAACCAGGCTGTGATGGATATGTGGGGTTGCAGGCCACCAACAGCAACAGCCTGGCTGACCAGGCAAGCACCAAACGATCCTGGCCCATGGCCAGGCTCTAGGAGTAGAAAAATTCTCGGAACTCATCAAAGGTATATCCTAGGTGTGGTCCGAGACAGGGGCCGTGGGACAAAGGTAACACTAAAATTGATTCCTTCTACTCTCTGCACTCTTGAATTTCTGATTGCCTGCTCTTCTCTCTTCCTCCATTGTCTTCCCTCATATCTTCCCTCTCTCCGATCTTCCCACTTCACTAATTCCATCCTTCCGTCCCCACTCTTCCCCTTCCAATCTCTCTTCACTTCCTCTTTTCCCCTCACTTCCACTTTTGTGCAATAGTTGCCCGGAGCGCCTCCCAGCAGCCCATACCTTGATGAAATTTTAATTAGTCCCGCTTACTGTTAAATAACCTTAATCACTGTAGTCGGAGAGAGAGAGTGAGAGAGAGAGAGAGTGAGAGAGAGAGTGAGAGAGAGAGGGAGAGAGCAGAGCCTTCAACACAGGAGGGATGTGGGTGGCCTTACTGTTATGTACAAGGCCAATATTGTCAAGGTACCACACTTGGATCCACTTCGAGGACAGCGTGAAACAAGCTTTTATGCCACAAGACGGGCAGAAAGCAGCAACTTCACTCTGGCTGTACCCTTCTCCAGAACATCACTTCATCTGAGATCATATATACCCAGGATGACTCGAGTATGGAACACATTCGTACAGCATAATGATGTCAACGAGATAAAGTCAGTTGATCAAATGAAAATGCTGGCCCACAGATGGCTCCAACTTCATCCTGTTCCTTACTTGTATGTCTCATAACAATCAAAATGCTTTCAAATGAGCTGATGTAGGTAACAGCTCTTAGCTTGCCAATAAAGTTAGGAACCCTTAACCTGTAAACAGCTTGTCAATAAAGCTAAGGATCCTTAACCTAACCTTGTCAAACCCTGTATAAAAAAAAGAGAGAGAGAGAGAAAGAGAGAGAGTTTATATCCTCCTCGTGGCTCTCAAAATATAGCACCCCTTCCTTCTGTTCCAACAGAGACTATCCCCTTCCTTATCCTCCTCTGCAACCAGATAGCAAAGTTGGATAGATAAGCACCATCAGCAACAGCCTGGTTGACCAGGCTAGCACCGGAGAAGCCTGGTCCATGGCTGCGCTCTTGGAGTAGTAAAACTCTCGAAACTCATAAAAGGTATATCAATGGGGCCTTGATTCGAGGAACTGGAGCTACCCTTCCTCTTCTGATTACCTCCCATTTTTAAAATCGCAAAAATAAAGATTGACGGTTAATTCTTTCAAACTTTCAGGATACGCATATCTTTATTTTCCTTTGTATGAATTTTTTTATTTTGTACTATATTATTTCCTTTCTAACTGGGGAAGTTTACTTTAACCGAGTTTCAGAGGCTTAGTTGGGCTATTGAGGCTGAGACTTTAGGTAGCTTCAAATTTAGGTTGGATAAATATATGAGTGGGAGGGGTTGAATTTGAGTGGGACTTGCAAATGAGTGGATAGAGTTATCAGACCTTATTTCCTGGGGAGCATTGAAAATTGGGTTGGGCAAATGTTTTGTTAGTGGGATGGATTGTAAAGGACCTGCCTAGTATGGGCCAACAGGCCTGCTGCAGTGTTCCTCCTTTCTTATGTTCTTATGTTCTTAGGGATCCAATAACAGAAGACAGCGGATACTTGAGAGTTCATGCGGTAGGAACTGCGATAAGGGTTTTACGTTAATAACAGCCATCATTCAAAATCTTCCACCGAATCTAAAAAAAAATTGAAAAAGCGATTATGCAAAGCATATTAATAATAGTACAATGAGCATATGGAACAAGTGAAAAACTACTGACCACAGGTGGTGGTGTTCGCAAGAATGTGTGCTGGAAGAAATGGGAAATGTATAGAGGAACAGAAACGCATTGTGAATTAAATGCAAGGAGGCATTAATGGGAAATTTCCTGAGCCTGCATGAAACGCCACAAGGATAAGAGGAAGAAGAAAATAATCAATAAGATTGCATCTGATCTTCACTCTGAGTGAAGCAGCCGTAAAAGAAAACGTGAGGAACCACTAAGAGCCCCTAAGAGAGAGAGGAAATTAAAGATATAACATTGTATAAGATATGCGACTAGCTGATAAAGATATGCAGTGGAACCTCTGATCACGAACACTTCCGAACACGAACAAATCGGTTCACGACCAAAAAAAATCGCCAAATTCTCGCATCTGGTCACAAACACATATTCGAGTGCCGAACAAACACAGCCGTCCCAATTTTCACATTCCACACCAGTTTTCTCGCACGCACTAATTTTCCTCACTTCCTGTTGTTTGTGTACACCTAACAAAGACCCTTGTGATACATTCCGATTAGCAATGTTTTATCAGCAGGTAGTGCACAAACAGTTTCTTGCAGTGCTAGTACCCGGCTAGGGCTTGCCATATATGATTTTTCGTAAATATTTTTTCTCAGTTGTTTGTTGGACTATCTTATTGAAACTTGGGCAATGTATGATGAAGAGATGCTTCTTAACGTACACCAAAAATGAAAGAAATCGGACGATAAATAACGGGGTTCACTGTTCGTAGGGATGTAGAACGGACTCGTGCAATGTTAATTTTCTCTGTTGTTCAAGCTTTTTCTCAGTGTTATTCAAGGCTTTTACCTTTAGTTTACTAGGCTTTTACCTTTAGTTTACTATTACATTGTGCATTCTATAATTAAATATTTTTGTGCTTAAAAAGCATATAAAAACAATATTTACATACTGTTTGTAGGGGTTCAGATTAATCATATTTACATATAATCCATTGGGGAAATTAGGTTCGGGTCACGACCAAATCGGGTCACGACCAGAGTTTTGGAACGAATCATGGTCGTGACCAGAGGTTCCACTGTGCAAGGAAGTTACAGAAATGATTATCAAGCACACGGGGGGAGGGGAAATCAGTGGTTTACAAGGAAGTGGAGACATGCAGAGAGCAAAGAACTAAAAGTAATGAGCAAAATGACATGGAAAGCATAAATATGAAGCGTACTGCAAAAAGATTATTTTTACATTCACGGGGAAGCATTAAACTAGTAAGAGTCATATAGCTCTTGGAGAATAATGGGTTATCAAGAATGCTCCAAAGAAAGTGAAGTAAGGAATTGAATTGTCTGATGTCAACAAGAGTGAAGAGAAGACACACATCGCAGAACGAACTCACAATTGGACATTTCTCTCAAGCCATGATTGGGTAAAGATCTTAAAAGTTCACAACGTTATCCCAGTAAAAAGACTGTTCAAAGTGTTTCTTTTCTTCAACAAGGAAAGGGTAGGATCGAAGGCCATCCATTCATCAGAATAAGAAAACCCCTTTAAGGGGCGGAAAACAGAGAATTGAGCAGAACTAATAAGAACGACTGTAAGAGGACAAGAGATGCAGAAAGCAGATATGATAACAGCAGCGGCGCAGCCCAGAGCGGAAACGTAACTAAAGCACAGAAGACTTCTCGACGACTCCAAATATGTAACGAGCCTCTCTGAAGTAGTCATATTTAGTGAAGCAGTACTTAAACACAGTCACTCTAAGAAATAAATTAAATAACAAAAACTACGCATATATTTTTCTGCAACATTTTCATCTGTATCTCATCCTGCTCTCTAAACTTGCTTAAGTGGACTAATTAGAGATAGCGTGTCCAGAACTTGGCAGAAATATTCTCGTTTTTCCTGTCTAAATCTTGAATAATGAAGGTAATGCGTGCCCTGACCTACTTCAACCAGTTTATATATATATATATATATATATATATATATATATATATATATATATATATATATATATATATATATATATATGTTATAGTGTAGTTAATGAACATTCACTAAAATCGTATTACGTTGGCGAACCAGTGAAGTATGTTGGGACTTCCGTCACATACACTGGCAAAAGGAGTGTACATTTTCGCGTTAGAATTTCATGTTTTGTGGGCGTTACAATGGCATATATTCCTATGATGGCAGAGCATATCTTGCCAGAGAGAGAGAAAGAGTTGCACGTTTCTCTAATGTTTATGTTGCTCTCCGTGTGCTTGTGTGTGTGTGTGTGTATATATTTGAGTACTCACTGATCTGTTTGTACTCACCGATTTGTTTACGTTAGTAAACACACACACACAAAATATTTACCCTCTCCTCCACTCACAGTAAAAAAAAAATGCTCTTATGATTTAATAATCCTGTGAAAATTTCTGAAAAAAAAAACTTGTAATACGCTCATGTATGTTCAGGAGATTATTGTAATTCTTCATGCCTTCCATGGCGGAAGATAGCTTTATTAGCGCTTGCTTTAATTAACTTCATAGTGCTTGCTTTAATTAATTTTATCAGTGTTTGCTTTAAATATTTTTATTAGTGGGTGCTTAAAATAACTTTATTAATGCTTGCTTTAAATATCTTTTAAATGTTAAAATATTTATTTATTTCTTGTATACTCTTGTTTTGGTTAAAATTATTATTATTATTATATTATTATTATTATTATTATTATTATTATTATTATTATTATTATATTATTATTATTATATTATTATTATTATTATTATTATTATTATTATTATTATTATTATATTATTATTATTATTATTATTATTATTATTATTATTATATTATTATTATTATTATATTATTATTATTATTATTATTATTAT
Source organism: Cherax quadricarinatus (assembly GCF_038502225.1). Taxonomy (NCBI): domain Eukaryota; kingdom Metazoa; phylum Arthropoda; class Malacostraca; order Decapoda; family Parastacidae; genus Cherax; species Cherax quadricarinatus. The sequence goes on along the minus strand of NC_091300.1, from coordinate 27,580,578 downwards.
TATATTATTATTATTATTATTATATTATTATTATTATTATTATTATTATTATTATATTATTATTATTATTATTATATTATTATTATTATTATTATTATTATTATTATTATTATTATTATTATCATCATTCAAAATGCTGATGTTAAATATGTAAACAGTATATTATGAATGTTGGAAGAGCCATATATAATCAAATTTGAATTTGAGCGCTGCTCAAATCCCAATCTGAACTCTGCGCTCGCGTTTCATTCCATTCCATTTCGAAACAATTTCAAACGTCAGTCCCGCATAATCACATTAAATTCCATGACATTAGATATCTTTTGGGGGTTAAAATATTTATTCGTTTCTCTGGCCGTTTACGTCCTGACGTAATTAATGTCGGCGTTCTGCGTCTCTCGTTACGACAACGATGACGACTTTCATTTCGCCAGTATTTCCGGCGTTGTTAGTGCTTGTTAGTGTTTGTTTGTCCCAACGTTCTGCGGTCTCGTGGTTCGAATTGTGGGATGTTTTGCCGAAATTGTGGACTGCGGGGGGATTACCAATAGACCTCTGGCTATCTTCAAGAGGGGGCTGGAGAGGCACGTAAAATCAGTAGCTGACCAGCCGGGCTGTGGTTCATGCGTCGGTTTACGTGCGGCCAGCAGTAATAGCCTGGTTCATCAGGCCCTGATTCCACCTCGAGGCCTGGTTATGGACCGGACCACGGGGGCGTTCACCCCCGGAACACCTTCCAGGTATACTGTGGAGGTGCCTAAAATTTTCTGGTTCAGGTCGCGGATATTCTCGGCTTGTTCTCAAGATTAAGGCGACGGTATCAGTCGTTTAATACTGAGGTAACAATAACACTGTTTACTACACAGGTAACAGTATCAGTGTTGCCTACACAGGTAACAGTATCAGTGTTGCATACAGTGGTAACAGTATCAGTGCTGGATACAGAGGTAACAGTATCAGTGGTGGATACAGAGGTAGCAGTATCAGTGCTGGATACAGAGGTAGCAGTATCAGTGCTGGATACAGAGGTAGCAGTATCAGTGCTGGATACAGAGGTAGCAGTATCAGTGCTGGATACAGAGGTAGCAGTATCAGTGCTGGATACAGAGGTAGCAGTATCAGTGCTGGATACAGAGGTAACAGTATCAGTGGTGGATACAGAGGTAGCAGTATCAGTGCTGGATACAGAGGTAGCAGTATCAGTGCTGGATACAGAGGTAGCAGTATCAGTGCTGGATACAGAGGTAACAGCATCAGTGTTGCATACAGTGGTAACAGTATCATTGCTGGATACAGAGGTAACAGTATCAGTGCTGGATACAGAGGTAGCAATATCAGTGCTGGATACAGAGGTAGCAGTATCAGTGCTGGATACAGAGGTAGCAGTATCAGTGCTGGATACAGAGGTAGCAGTATCAGTGCTGGATACAGAGGTAGCAGTATCAGTGCTGGATACAGAGGTAGCAGTATCAGTGCTACTCCTACACTCATGTACTACTACTGCACTTATGTGCTATTGCACTCTTGTGCTACTCATACACTCATGTGCTAGTCATGCACTCGTGTGCTTCTCATGTGCTCAAAAGTGAAACACTGATAACGTTAGCGAAGTCAAAATTAAAACATTAACTTCTCGTTAACCGTAGTTATGAATGTTGGCGATGGCGAGCAAACGTTGGAGCAGAGGGAGGGATAATGTTGGCGATGGCGAGCAAAAGTTGGAGCAGAGGGAGGGATAATGGGAAAGAGAGAGAGAGAGAGAGAGAGAGAGAGAGAGAGAGAGAGAGAGAGAGAGAGAGAGAGAGAGAGAGAGAGAGAGAGAGAGAGAGAGAGAGCCGCGTCACACAAAAATACAGCGAAGCCTTAAATCCATTAAAAAAATGTTTATAATCGGACATCTTATTTACAGCAGATAAACGGACATCACCTAGGTAGTAGGTTGGTAGACAGCAACCGCCCAGGGAGGTACTACCGACCTGCCAAGTGAGTGTAAAACGGAAGCCTGTAATTGTTTTACATGATAGTAGGATTGCTGGTGTCTTTTCTGTCTCATAAACATGCAACATTTCAGGTAAGTTGCTACTTCTACTTTACTTACACTTAGGTCACACTACACATTCATGTATAAGCATGTATACACACACCCCTCTGGGTTTTCTTCTATTTTCTTACTAGTTCTTGTTCTTGTTTATTTCCTCTTTTCACCATGGGAACGTGGAACAGAATTCTTCCTCCGTAAGCCATGCGTATCGTAAGGGGTGACTAAAATGCCGGGAGCAAGGGGCTAGTAACCTCTTCTCCTGTATAAATTACTAAAGTTAAAATGGGAAACTTATGTTTTTCTTTTTGGGCCACCCTGCCTCGGTGGGATACGGCCAGTTTGTTGAAGGAAGAAGAAAATAGACATCACAGTTAAAACACACTGATGATTATGCAGTAGCAGGAGACACTGCCGGACACTGCCTTCAAGCTATCACTCTGTATATCAATGGTATCCAATACCGTCAAGATTCTTTAAGATCAGGGTGCTCATCACCTGCTCCTAGGGTGAAGGACTGATTACCTCGTCTTTCACTGTTTTCTGTTTCTACAGTCTTCAGATTATGTCCGTGTATTGTATTGACAGAGCCGCTGGATGGCGAAGCTTCTGCAAGGAAGATACAGAGATGTACATACGTCTAATTCACCCAGCAATACTCTGCAGAAAAGATCCCAAATATACCCACATTCATGCCTTCACTGGAGCTCTGAAAGCAACAGTGTCGCAGTCCATTCTAGAGAGAAAGCAAAAAAAAAAAAAAGCTAAAAGAAACCCGTGTTTGAATACATTCTTTTAGCTTTCTTAATTAAAAGTAAAGATTTAATTACGTGTGGAGTTGAGCAAGTTGAAGAGAAACTTTTTTAAAGGTTTACATATTGGGGTAATGAAAACAACTTAGAAGATTGTTGGTGTGTGTGTGTGTGTGTGTGTGTGTGTGTGTGTGTGTGTGTGTGTGTGTGTGTGTGTGTGTGTGTGTGTGTGTGTGTGTGTGTGTGTGTGTGTGTGTGGTTACATGGAGACTCACTGCGATACAGTGGTCATTATTGGACGGTAGGCGAGGAGAGGCGTTTGAGCCCGGAGTTGGTGGGAAAGATAACGAAGGTAATCATGGAGAGAGAGAGAGAGAGAGAGAGAGAGAGAGAGAGAAAGAGAGAGAGAGAGAAAGAGAGAGAGAGAGAAAGAGAGAGAGAGAGAAAGAGAGAGAGAGGGGAGGATGATGCTGGTGTGGAGTGAAAAAAAGACATAATGATTCCTCTGACAACCCGATATTTTTTTCCTCTCTCCTGTTAAGATAAGGGAACTTTAATGTAACTGGTTGAAACTTAATGTTACACGACTGTCTGAACATCTGACTGTCTGAACAGCTGACTGTCTGTGCATCTAACTGTCTAGGCATCTGGCTGTCTAGGCCTCTGATTGTCTAGGCATCCAACTGTCTTGGCATCCGACTGTGTGGGCATCTGACTGTCTCTGCACTTAACTAGCAGGGTACTGTATCGTCATTATAAGCATTTTCATCGAAATCATTATCGTAATCATCATTATCGTAATCATCATTATCGTAATCATCATTATCGTAATTATCATTATCGTAATCCTCATTATCGTAGTCATTATCGTAATAATCATCATCGTAATTATCATTATCGTAATCGTCGCTTTCTTAATTGTCATTATCGTAATCATTATCGCAATAATCATTATCGTAATTATCATTATCATAATCATCATTTTCGTAATCATCATTATCGTAAACATTATCGTAACAATCATCATCGTAATTATCATTATCGTAATCACTATCATTATCATTACCGTAATAGTCATTATCGTAATAATCATTATCGTAACCATCATTATCGAAATCATCATCATAAATACTGACAAGGCCTTAGAAGACTTCATTGCCCATTTTTCGTCAAATTACCTGTTGTTAAATCTGTTACCCTAATGTTTCCGGGGATCATCCCGCGCCCCGGACGCGGCATTGTCTGATGTATCGGGCACCTACAGCCTGATACCTCAGACTATGAGTGCTAGCGAGACGAAATTCAAGGCAGGCACCCGGCACCTAATTACACTCACCAAATTGGGGTTGGAGAGGTCGAATCTTGGCTCCTGGACCCAACTATCTGCTGGCCACTACTGGGTTCACTCTCTCATGGCTGTGAACCCTGTCATACATTTTCTTAAAGCTATGTAAAGGATTCTGCCTCTATCACTTCGTTGTCTAGGGCGTTCCACTTCCTGGCCTCTCCAAAGTTAAGGAAGTATTTCTTAACAGCTTTGTACTCACCTGATTTTCGTTGCAGGGGTCGAGACTCAGCTCCTGGAGCCGCCTCTTCACTGACCGCAATTGGGTCCTCCCTCTCCCTGCTCCATGAGCTATATCATATCTCGCCTTGAAACTATGTATAGTTCCTGCCTCCATTAAATCACTTGCCAGACTATTCCACTTCCTAACAACTCTGTGGCTGAAGAAATACTTCCTAACATCCCTTTGACTCATCTGAGTCTTCAACTTTCAATTGTGACCCCTTGTTTCTGTGTCCCATCTCTGGAACATCCTGTCTCTGTCTACCTTGTGTGTGTGCATGCGCGTGTGTGTGTGTGTATGTGTGTGTGTTTGTGAGTGAGTTTTCTGTGTGTATATAGTGAGAGTAGTGAAACTCTCGAAACTCTTCAAAGGTGTGTTTGTGTGTACGTGTGTGTGTGTGGGTGGATGTGTATGTGTTTGGGTGTGACTTTTGTGTGTGTATATGTGAGTTTGTGTGTTTGTGTGTGTGCTTGTGTGTACTCGCCTTACCTAATTATACTCAACTAATTGTGGTTGCAGGAGTCGAGACTCAGCTCCTGGTCCTGCCTCTTCACTGGTCACTTCACTGGTCGTGTGTGTGTGTGTGTGTGTGTGTGTGTGTGTGTGTGTGTGTGTGTGTGTGTGTGTGTGTGTGTGTATGTGTGTGTGTATGTGTGTGTGTGTACTCACCTAATCGTGGTTGAAGGGATCGAGTCATAGCTCTTGGTCCCGCCTCTCCACTGGTCGCTACTAGGTCCATCCCCTCCCTGCTCCATGAGCCTTGTCATACCTCTTCTTAAAGCTATGCATGGTTCCTGCCACCCCTACATAACTCTCCAGACTGTTCCACTTCTTGACAACGTAATGACTGAAGAAATACTTCCTAACATCCCTGTGACTTATCTGAGTTTTCAACTTCCAATTGTGACCCCTTGTTGCTGTGTCCCATCTCTGGAACATCCTGTCTCTGTGAACCTTGTCAATCCCTCTCAGAATTTTGTATGTCGTTACCATGTCCCCCCTAACTCTTCTGTCCTCCAGAGTCGTCAGGTCGAATTCCTTTAACCTCTCCTCGTAGGACGTGCCCCTGAGCTCCGCGACTAGTCTTGTTGCAAACCTTTACACTTTCTCTAATTTCTTGACGTTCTTGACCAGTTGTGGGTTCCATACTGGTGCTGCGTACTCCATTATAGATCTGACGTACACATCCGATTGCATACTCCTCATTAGCTTTCACATCATCTGTAAACAGGGACACTTCTGAGTCTATCCCTTCCGTCATGACATTCATGTATACCAGAAACAGCACCGATCATAGGACTCACCCCTGTGGAACCCCGCTCATCACAGGGGCCCATTCTGACACTTCGTCATGTATCATGACTTGTTGTTGCCTACCTGTCAGGTATTCTCTGATCCACTGCAGTTCCTTCCCTGTTATACATGCCTGATCCCCCAGCTTTTGAACTAATGTCTTGTGTGGAACTATGTGAAAAGCCTTCTTACAGTCCAAGAAAATGCAATCTACCCTTTCTCTACTGTCTTACTACCCTCACGTTGTCGCAGAACTCCAGTAGGTTTGTGACACAGGATTTCCCTTCCCTGAAACCCTGCTTGTGTTGGGAATCTCATTCCTTTCTAGTTGCTCCACCACTCATTACATGACAATCTTATCCATGAAATTGCAAACTATACATGTCAGTGAGACTGGTCTGTAGTTTAATGCTGCATGTCTGTCTCCTTTCTTAAAAACTGGGACTACATTTGCTGTCTTCCACACCTCAGGTAGACGCCCTGTTTCGATAGATGTGTTGACGATTGTTGTTAATGGCACACAGAGCGCCTCTCCTCCCTCATAGGACCCACGTAGAGATGTCTGGCACTATCACCTTTGAGGTATCTAGCTCGCTTTGCAGCTTTTTGACCTCCACTCCTGCTTTCTAGTGTCCTTTCTGTCAACACTGTAAATACTTCTCTGAATCTCAAGTAGAGCTCTTCACATACTTCCCGGTCATTTCTTGTGATCTCGCCTCCTTCCTTCTTCATCCTGATTACCTGGTCCTTGTCTGTTGCTGTCCTCTTGATGTGACTGTACAACAGCTTTGGGTCAGACTTGGCTTTCCCTTCTCTGGCATTTCCGTATTGTCGCTGGGCCTCCCTCCTTATCTGTGCATGTTCATTTCTGGCTCTTCGACTAATCTTATTTTCCTGGGTTCTTTTTCTTCTATAATTCTTCCATTCTCTAGCGCACCTAGTTTTGGCCTCTATACACCGTTGGGTGAACCAAGGGCTCGTCCTGGCCTTCCCATTATTCCTTTTGCCCTCGGGTACGAACCTCCAATCTACTTGCATTTTATTGTCACATATTCCATCATTTCATTTACTGACTTTCCCGCCAGTGTGTGTGTGTGTGTGTGTGTGTGTGTGTGTGTGTGTGTGTGAGTCAATGTGTGTAATATATGCTGCCCCTTTGAAGTGTTCACGCACTCGCTCACGAAGTTAAACATTTGTAAACAACATCCTTGCCTTGTAAACAGTCCCTGTAAATCATTTACGTCTTCAGTTAGCAAGAAAATCAGGAAGGTAAATTATTAACACCCCCCCCCCAGGGCTATTTTAAATCGTTTAGTTCTGAGTCATTTAGGCTTGTTTTTTGTATTGTTAAAAATGGCTGAGCTATGACTTATGGAGGACACACACATACATACACACACACACACACATACATACACACACACACACACACACACACACACACACATACATACACACACACACACACCACATTAACACATCTGCGAAAAAAATTGCTTAAGCCTCCCTCTTTCTTGCAAATTTACTCCAAATATTCACTTCCTGCACTCCCTCTCACCCTTCCTCCCTCCCTCTTTCCCCTCCCTTTGTCTCTTTCTCCCTTTCCCCCCTCCTCCCTCCCTCTGTCTCTCCCTTAAATTTTAGTCAAGCGAGGTGAAGGGGAAACCCCCCAGAAAAACACGGGGAATCTGCCCTAATCCTGTAATTACCATAGTAATTAAAGTTTGCGAAGGGGGGAGTGTTATGGGGCAGCTGAGGGCAAGAGCGCCCATGCTTGTGTAATTATCGTTCTGAGGGGAAAAATCTCAAGTGATTATATATGAAACAGTTACAAAAAGTGTGGAAAACCTGGCTTATAAGATGGTGGTGGTGGTGATGGTGGTGATGGTGATGGTGGTGGTGGTGGTGGTGGTGGTGGTGGTGGTGGTGGTGGTGGTGGTGGTGGTGGTGGTGGTGGTGGTGGTGGTGTTGGTGGTGGTGGTGGTGGTGGTGGTGGTGGTGGTGTGTGTGTGTGTGTGTGTGTGTGTGTGTGTGTGTGTGTGTGCTCACCTAGTTGTGGTTACAGGGGTCGACTCATAACTCCTGGCCCCGCCTCTTCACTGGCCGCTACTGGGTCACTCTCCCTGCACCATTAGCTTTATCATACCTCTGCTTAAAGCTGTGGTACCAATCTACCAAAATGTGAATGGATCCTGCCTCCACTACATCGCTTCCCAAACTATTCCACTTCCTGACTACTCTGTGACTGAAGGAATACTTCCTAACATCCCTGTGAGTCATCTGCGTCTTCAACTTTCTTGTTGCTGTGTCTCATCTCTAGAACATTCTGTCTCTGCCCATCTTGCCAATTCATCTCTTTATTTTATATGTCGTTATCATGCCCCCTTCCCTAGCTTTCCTGTCCTCCAGTGTCGTCAGGTCGATTTCCCTTAACCTCTCCTCGTAGGACATACCCCTTAGCTCTGGGACTAGTCTTGTTGCAAACCTTTTCACTTTCTTCTAGTTTCTTTACGTGCTTGGCTAGGTGTGGGTTCCAAACTGGTGCCGCATACTCCAATATGGGCCTAACATACACGGTGTACAGGGTCCTGAACGATTCCTTATTAAGATTTAGGAATGCTGTTCTGAGGTTCGCTAGGCGCCCATATGCTACAGCAGTTATTTGGTTGATGTGTGCCTCAGGAGATGTGCCTGGTGTTATACTCACCCCAAGATCTTTTTCCTTGAGTGAGGTTTGTAGTCTCTGGCCCCCTAGACTGTACTCCGTCTGCGGTCTTCTTTGCCCTTCCCCAATGTTCATGACTTTGCACTTGGTGGAGTTGAACTCCAGGAGCCAATTGCTGGACCAGGTCTGCAGCCTGTCCAGATCCCTTTGTAGTTCTGCCTGGTCTTCGACCGATTGAATTCTTCTCATCAACTTCACGTCATCTGCAAACAGGGACATTTCGGAGTCTATTCCTTCCGTCATGTCGTTCACAAATACCAGAAACAGCACTGGTCCTAGGACTGACCCCTGTGGAACCCCGCTGGTCACAGGCGCCCACTCTGGCACCTCGCCACTACGTACGTGTGTGTGTGTGTGTGTGTGTGTGTGTGTGTGTGTGTGTGTGTGTGTGTGTATGTGTGTGTGTGTGTGTGTGTGTCGTGTGTATGTGTGTGTGTGTGTGTGTGTGTGTGTGTGTGTGTGTGTGTGTGTGTGTGTGTGTGTGTGAGTGTGTGTGTGCGTGTATGTGTGTGTGTACTCACCTAGTTGTGGTTGAAGGGGACGATTCACAGCTCCTGGCTCCGCCTCTTTACTGGTCGCTACTAGGTCACTCTTCCTGCTCTATGAGTTTTATCGTACCTTTTCTTAAAACTATATATGGATCCTGCCTCCACTGCACCATTTCCCAGGTTATTCCACTTCCTGAAATTCAGTGTCTGAAGAAATGCTTCGTAACATCCCTGTGATTCATCTGAGTCTTCAACTTCCAACTGTGACCCCTTGTTGTTCTGTCTTATCTTTGGAACATCCTGTCTCTGTCCACCTTGTCAATGTGTGTGTGTGTGTGTGTGTGTGTGTGTGTGTGTGTGTACTCACCTGTTTATACTCACTTATTTGTGATGGCTGGGGTTGAGTCTCAGCTCCTGGTTCTGCCTCTCCGCTGGCCGTCACTGGTTCTCCTCCCCCCCCCTGGCTGCCTTAGGTACTAACACTTCTACTGAGTACTGGTGTATCTGTGTATGCATGTATATACATACCTGTATAACTGTGTAGTATACGTGTATTTATGGGTTTGTATACGCGAGGCAGAGATGAAGAGAAATATTGATATATGAAAAGATAGATAGATAAATAGATAAACAGATAGAGAGGAGAGAGAGAGAGAGAGAGAGAGAGAGAGAGAGAGAGAGAGAGAGAGAGAGAGAGAGAGAGAGAGAGAGAGAGAGAGAGATAATGAATATTCACTTAGTTGTTTTTCCAGAGGTCGGGTTACAGCTCCTGGCAGCGATTTTTAACAGCTGCCGACTCGTCGGAGGGGTGAGACAATACAAAAAAAATAAAAACAGTGTTGTGAAAATAGGAACTAATGAAGGAGATAAAAGAAAAGGGAGACAGGATAAAAGTTAAGGAGGTATAGAGAAATGGAGATAGGATGGAATATATGAAAACCAGTTAGCAAAAGAGGAAAAAAGAAAGATATATAAAGGAAAAAGAGAATAAATGTGGGAAAATTATGAGATAAATATGGATAAATGAAGTGATAGAGCAACTCAGACTAGATGAAGAGAGGATAAAGATAGTAGGAGAGGAAGAAAATAGCGAGAAAGATGCAAAGAAGGACACGAGTAGAGAAGGGACAGCTGACTGAGAATGAAAGGAGGGGAAGGCGCAAGCGAACGATGGAGATGGGACACAGAGAGAGGGGAAGGACGTGATGTAAATGATGGAAGAAGGGAGAGAAAGGAATTATAGATGGAAGACAGGGAACAGACGACAGATGAAATAAATCATGACAGTGCGTAAGGGACGAGGATGAAGGGCAGAAGGTGAGATGGAAAGAGAGAGAGAGAGAGAGAGAGAGAGAGAGAGAGAGAGAGAGAGAGAGAGAGAGAGAGAGAGAGAGAGAGGATGAGTTTCTTCATTAATATTAGTTACCTTGCTTACACTCGAATAGGACATCAAAAAATTACCTCCAATCAGATCCATGACACATTTTTCTCTTGCTGGATGTTCAATCCTCTAGTATTCAAAACACACTTCAAACTTTCCGTCCATGCAATCCACACACTTCTCTGAACCACCTACCCTGCCCCATCCTGGAGAGTTTATCTGGAGAGTTTATCTGGAGAGAGTTCCGGGGGTCAACGCCCCCGCGGCCCGGTCTGTGACCAGGCCTCCTTAGGTCAGTGTCCCAGGATGCGACCACACACCAGTCGACTAACACCTAGGTACCCATTTTACTGATGGGGAACATAGACAACAGGTGGAAAGAAACACGTCCAATGTTTCTACTCTGGCTGGGAATCGAACCCAGGCCCTCACCGTGTGAAGCGAGAGCGTTAACCACCAGGCCACCAGAGCCCTGTATAAAACCGATCTATCTTAACCAGAAAGCTACTCCCTCGATCATACTTTTCACAGTATCAAACCATCCTCAGATTTCTTCATTATTATCTGCACAATTTTCACACCAGACATAATCTGAAACAAGATATCATTACTGGCTGCAGCTTCCTTCCTCTCTGCAACACGCAGAATCCATTCCACACACTCAGACAAGAAAAGCATTGCTGTACTCTGATAATTTCTCCTTTTATTTTTCTTGCATCGAACGACAAGCATTTGTTTCATTAGATTTCTTAACACTCCTGTTAAGATCCGCCTTTTTAATTTAAGTCTGTTGCAAATCATATACAGTAGAATAAATGGCCTAAGTTGGGTTACCCAGTTGATGCTGGAGACAGAATTCTGATGGATGAAGAAACATCAGAGACGCCAATAAAGAAATGGGATGTACGTTGAAGGTGATGTTAGTTGCTGTCTTGGTCTTGCTTTTCCCACACACACACACACACACACACACACACACACACACACACACACACACACACACACACACACACACACACACACACACACACACACACACACACACACACACACACACACACACACACACACACACACACACACACACATACACACACACACACACACACACAGACACACACACACACACACACATACACACACACACACACACACACACACACACATACACACACACACACACACACACACACACACACACACACACACACACACATACACATACACACACACACACACAGACACACACACACAAACACATACACACACACACACATACACACACACACACACAGCACACTCTCACACACACACACACACATACACACACACACACACACATACACACACACACATACACATACACACACACACATACACACACACACACACACACACATACACACACACACACACACACACACACACACACACACACACACACACACACACACACACACACACACACACACACACACACACACACACACACACACACACACACACACACACACACACACACACACACACACACACACACACACACACACACACACACACACACACACACACACATGAACGACATGACGGAAGGAATAGACTCTGAGGTGTCCCTGTTTGCAGATGACGTGAAGTTGATGAGAAGAATTCACTCGATCGAAGACCAGGCAGAACTACAAAGGGATCTGGACAGGCTGCAGACCTGGTCCAGCAATTGGCTCCTGGAGTTCAATCCCACCAAGTGCAAAGTCATGAAGATTGGGGAAGGGCAAAGAAGGCCGCAGACGGAGTACAGTCTAGGGGGTCAGAGGCTACAAACCTCACTCAAGGAAAAAGATCTTGGGGTGAGTATAACACCAGGCACATCTCCTGAAGCGCACATCAACCAAATAACTGCTGCAGCATATGGGCGCCTAGCAAACCTCAGAACAGCATTCCGACATCTTAATAAGGAATCATTCAGGACCCTGTACACCGTGTATGTTAGGCCCATATTGGAGTATGCGGCACCAGTTTGGAACCCACACCTAGCCAAGCACGTGAAGAAACTAGAGAAAGTGCAAAGGTTTGCAACAAGACTAGTCCCAGAGCTAAGAGGTATGTCCTACGAGGAGAGGTTAAGGGAAATCAACCTGACGACACTGGAGGACAGGGGAGATAGGGGGGACATGATAACGACATACAAAATACTGAGAGGAATTGACAAGGTGGACAAAGACAGGATGTTCCAGAGATTGGACACAGTAACAAGGGGACACAGTTGGAAGCTGAAGACACAGATGAATCACAGGGATGTTAGGAAGTATTTCTTCAGCCACAGAGTAGTCAGTAAGTGGAATAGTTTGGGAAGCGATGTAGTGGAGGCAGGATCTATACATAGCTTTAAGCAGAGGTACGATAAAGCTCACGGCTCAGGGAGAGTGACCTAGTAGCGATCAGTGAAGAGGCGGGGCCAGGAGCTCGGACTCGACCCCCGCAACCTCAACTAGGTGAGTACACACACACACACATATATGTATATATATATATATATATATATATATATATATATATATATATATATATATATATATATATATATATATATATATATATATATATATATATACATTATCCAATGCTGAGTTGACTGGGTTATATTTCTTGTTTCTACTTTATTATTATTATTATAATTGTTTTTATTAATTATTATTTTTATTGTTATTATTACTTAAAATGTATCATCTTAAGAACCTTCGGGTTAGGTAGTACCTTAGGATCAAACCTGACCACCTTCTGTTCGGGTTTGGGGTTTCACTGTGATAATAATAATAATAATAATAATAATAATAATAATAATAATAATAATAATAATAATAATAATAATCAGAAGGGTAATTAACCCAGCCTATACACTCTTGTAATAAACTTCATTCATAGACTACTGACCCAGAGTCATATCGATAATAAGGCAAAATGAAGTTCCTTCAATTTTTGCATTCCCTTAAAATGTAAATTACATCGTAAATTTCTGGGGCCTTTGCCAGCAGTTTATGAATAGTTTATACAGCAAATGTGGCCTCGTAAATGTTGCCTGGGGAGAGAATGTAAAAGTGGAGTGTGTCGGGAGTGACCGTCCACTCCCATTATTTCTCACCGTACCAACGGCTGCTTTAAACACACACACACACACACACACACACACACACACACACACACACACACACACACACTGTTTCCCAACATTGTCCCACTTTTTTATCCTGTGTGATTAAATATTTACTGGAGTCTACTTTTGCGATCTTTGCATGTCTCTCTTCTTTATATTGGCTATGCTTTCTCTTGCTCTCGTTTAGGTTTGGAGGGTCAGGTAAATGGAGGGCAGACTGACCATGCAAGCAACAGGGCAGGTTGAACACAGGCTAAGGGAGAAGGAAGACTCTCGACACCAGTCACAAATATACACGATAGACATGTACACAAGGTGTTGTGGTACCAGCAACTCACTGCGGCCTGGGCAGTTTAGTGAGTAATTGATAGGTACGGATTATCCGAAAGAAATAGTCATGTTCTCTAAAAATTTTGTTCATTTGCTCAAAGTGTCTCTGTATGACTGGTCGTAAAGCATTTATAAAAATTTAAATTTCTTTATTTATGTATATTTTGCTTCATGACCACCCCACCCTTCTAATCACCACGACAATCCCACCCCTCGTATTATCACCATCACTTCACCCCTTCGCTATCACCTACTCCTCCTAACTACAGATCTAGCGTACCGTACCTGTCACTCACTTCTTTCTATCTGACATAGTCCTACAATACAAACGACCACCCTGCAGTTCCCCTCTCACCCAGCACCTGATTGCTCCGACTACACTTTTTCTTTCCCCTCTTGCACTGACTAGACCCACTTCTAACAAGTAACTACGTAGACAGGAACGAGTAAAAACATTATGGAATCACTGGACTGTAAAGAGAACTTATAAGTATAATTTATCTGAACATTAACATATCAAAAATCAGGTAGTTTGTACACAGAGTACAAGAGGAGCGCAGAACTCTAATAAACATTGCTGAATCAGATATATGTGCAATGAAGCCTCCTGCGCCGAGACGTTTCGTCGGCGCAGGAGGCTTCTTCATGCTGAAAACAGTTCAAGAAGTGTAGATTATGTGGTGTTCAGTCACCATGGTGGAAGTAGAGAAGTCATCTTGCGGTATTCAGTTACTCAGCCTGTATGAAAGGTGTTCAGTTCCAAAGTTTTTAATCAGTCTACTTGTCGGTTTTGCAGTCTATTAATATAATGATACCTAACAGCTATCACAGAAACCAAATTTTCAGAAATTATAGCAGTCGTCATATATCATAAGAATTACAGAGTAGGAGGAGCAAGACTCTGATTATAGTGGCTAATCGCTTGTTCTTGAATATACAGTAATATCTGTTAAATTATTATTCTTAGCTTCAGTGAAATTATTATTCTTAGCCTCAGTGAAATTATTATTCTTAGAACCCCCTCCAGGTAGCAGGTAGGTAGGCCCCTCACATAGTCCTATGCTCTCTTGAGCGAATTGAGTTTCTTTTACACTCCTTTCCATTCTCTATTTCCTCAGCCTTTCCATAATGGAGCAACTGAAACTTGTCCTCATTCGCAGCATTTATTTTCCTCCAGAGAACCTTGAGACAAAAAGCTGATTATGAGATTATGACACAACACTTGACATCAGTGAAAGAAGGAACGCAGAGTGTGAATTAGGAATAAATACCAAGAAAAGAGTAAACAGAGAATAAAGTATGACATAACAGTAGACATACTTGAAGGAGCTAATCAAGTAATATAGAGGACTAGAGCAAAGGTCATATTCCAAGGCAATCAATCCAAAGTGACAATACTAGAATAGAGGAAGACTAAGACTAAGGACATGATAATGAGGCACACGATACAAAGGGAGCTAGGCTGAGCTAGTAGGGGTAAGCTCCCTAAAGATGTGTAGATTAGCAAGTGTAAATTGCAGATTTAGATGCAGATGAGAAACAGGGACATTAGAAAACTCTTTTCCCAGGCTCAGGATGATTAATAACTGGCTCAGAACCGGACGAGGAGGTAGCGGATATCATATATAGTTTCAGAAGGTATTTGGGCGTAAGATATCGGGAATGAATATCTAAGAGCACACACACACACACACACACACACACACACACACACACACACACACACACACACACACACACACACACACACACACACGCGCACACACACACACACACACACACACACACACACACACACACACACACACACACACACACACACACACACACACACACACACACACACACACATAAACAGAGGAGCTGTGAATCGACCCCTGCAACTACAAATAGGAGAGTACACACACTAATTCGGTTGTTAACATACACATATCTTGGCCAATAAGGAAAATGAGAATATATACAGGCCATTTAGAACGCATAGGCTACACACGCACATCCGCACTGCGTATATATCGACGCGACCACATATATTCTCTTGCTATACACAAACATAGCCATATCTCGTCCGAAGAATGTTGGAGCAACCTGAAAAGGCAGAGAGTGAGAATGGGGAAAGAAGAGGTAAATAGAAAAGTATCGGCGACAGGTAGAAATTATCAGAATTAAGTAATCTGCACTGTGCGGCTACCTTACCTACCTTCCTGCCTACCTAATTACCTACCTCCGTACCTACCTAATTACCTATCTACCTACCTACAATATAGAGAGAATGAAGTATTTACACAGGTCCAGCTGCCTCATTCGATCAGCCTGCCTACCTATCTACCTACCTACTGCACTACACAGTGCACGTAGGTAGGCAGGTCCAACTGCCTTATTCCATCGGGGTCTAAAGTCACAGAAGTAGGCATTTGATTATGGTACACTAAAGATGAACGGGAGGGGTGTAGGGAAGACACGTGAGATTTATTAGAGAGGAAGGCAGTAAGGAATGGAGGTGAAGAAGTAGGAAATGAGATACAGAGAAAGGGGAAGGACGAGTGGAAGAAGGAGAGACATAAGAGATATCTTAGATTTTCTTCCATAGGAGAGTTTATTTGGCAGCGTCACTCATTCTGTAAATAAACATACCACCATAATAACAACACATTTCATGATTAGTGGACGGAGAATCGAGCCTCGACATCAGGATAATATTATAACAACAACCCAATTAGCACGCAATGGTCTGTTTTAACATTAAGGCATCTACAAAAAACGTAGAAAGAGGGAGTAGAAAGAAGGAAGGGAGGGAGGAGGTGGCTTCGGAATTACTTTTTATGGAGGTGTAGAGTAGAGGAGGGTGTGGCACTGTAGGGAAAGGCACTGTAGGGGGAACAAGACATGGGAAGATTGAATGGGACTTTAGCAGCCAGTAGCATTACTTACGCACGATGTAGGGGAGTCAGGAAGATTAAGGTGCTAGGTAAGTGAAGCAAGGTGACTTAAGGAGTCAAGTGGATTAAGGGTTCAGGTAGGTGAGGCTAGGTGACTGAGGGAGACAAGTAGCCTAAGGGTTGAAATGGGTGAGTCAAGGTGACTGGAGGAGTGGAACGGGTATTTAAAAAAATCATTTAGCTAACGAAGCTTCATAGATGAGTGTGGCAGTAAGATGAGGAATCCAAGAGTACAATGAACTAGCTAGAGTGGAAAACTAGACTGAGGAGCAAAACATTGACAATGAGATTGTGAATAATGACTAGCGAAGTAGAGGGCACAAGACCTAACACTCTACATCGAGGTTGTCCGCTAATGATTAACTGCAATCTACTGCTTGTGTTTAAGGCAAGGATTGTGTAGCAAAAGGCTGTGTCACCACCCCTCACACTCTCCGTCCACATTGCAGCCTCGAAAATCTTGGTTGAAATTAATATACCATGAAGCCTTTATGATCGTCCTTGGACTTTTATAAAAGTGCTGGCCATTTATAAACCATGAATATTCTTAAACTTGCTTAGACATTTATAAACGTGCATGGGATAGGGAAATAGGGAAGTAGCGATGGAGCATCAACTGTTATAATTAACACTACTACAACTATTTCTGGTGCTACTTATACTGTGCCATAGTGATACCTAATCAACTGGTCGTGCTGCAGCAGTGTTTGAACTGACGTCGACGTTCAGGTTGCCAAAGCAGCTACATTACTGTATGTATTCTGTCACTGCGTTCCATCTAGCTGAATATGTTTGTGAATGGTTCATCTAACCAGTGTCTATAACCAATGTTTTATAACAATGTTTACATAAGACCATAAGAAAGGAGGAACACTGCAGCAAGCCTACCGGCCCATACTTAGCAAGTCCTTATCAAACCCAAACCCACTAAAAAATATCCGCCCAACCCATTATCAATGTTACCTGTTGATAAAATAGTGTAACATTTCAGTGGTATCCCTGTAGGCTACCTGGCTGATTAGGCCTTGATCCACTGGGAGGACTGGTCTGGGACTGGCCCTAGGGGGCATTGACCCCCGAAAATATTCTTCCGGTATCTTCAGGTAGTCGATTCCTTGAGACACCATCTTCGAGGCCCAGTCTCACAAGACATCCTGATTGAGAGCCTGATCAATTATGTTCTTGCTGCCTGTCGTGTGCAGTAATATAGGCACCAAGCCCAGTTGATCAAGAACTAACTTGAAGAACTTACCAAGCTCCACTTAGAGCAAACATTAATATTGCAAGAAGTGCGATATTAATGTTGGCAAACAAATCTTTGCCAACATTAATATTGCACTTCTTGCCTCAGAGTTTTATGTCCCTGTTTATCGTTATTGTACTGCTTCGTATTTCCGATAGTTATTCGTGTTTGTATCAAGTTTGTCTATCACATTGAAAAAAACCATTCTCACCCTAACGAAAAACATATATTTCATTGTATTTGTTTATTATTAAACTATTGCAAAGTTATCTCAAATATATTTAGTTGGATTAGGCTAAATTAAATTGCGCTTGATTTAATAAGGTTAGGTAAGTTTTCTAAGTTTTTATGGTACAGAATTATTAATTTTTACATTAATATTCGGCACCACACACACACACACACACACACACACACACGGGGAGTAGAATGAAATTAGCTCTGAGGCACTCACACCATCGTATGTCCTCGGATCACGGTACAACACCTAGCTCTGCTAGGTGCGTGATTTTTGTAGGATTGTATGGTCCAGTAGGTTAGAGCATCGTGAATTTTCGCTCACCATGAGGCGGGCTAAAACAACACGGATTCGATCCCCGGCTAGGGGTTAAACACGTGACGCGTTAAACACGTGACGCGCGGCGAGCCAACTTGGATAGGTCCTTTGCAAAACTCACCCCCAAGCTATTTATTTGTCCAGTGTATTATTAAATTCTTCCCAAATTCTATTAATTATAAATGGATCTAATTTATATAAACCAAAGGAAATATTCATATTATTGTCAAAACTGCTTTTTATGAAACAAGATTCAATTATATTCCTGTCGACCATGGACTTGCTTGATACTACTTTCTCAACTTTTTGAAAATCAATTGGATGATTAAAATCTCTTACATGAATAAATAGAGCATTGGAATCTTGTCCAGTTCTAATGCTATATTTATGTTGTTTTAATCTTAGTTCGAGATTTTTACCAGTTTGACCGTAATAAACTTTATCGCAAATTTTACAAGGAATCTTATAGACACATCCATCAGCATTTTGGGGGGAATTCTTAATCAAAAGTTTTTTTACTGTATCAAGATTTTTGAATACAACTTTAATATTAAAAGTCTTAAGAAGAGAAGGCATATCAACCAAGTTTTCATGGTAAGGGAGAACCAACATATTTTTAGTTGAATAAGGCTGGTTGCCCCTTTTTGGATTATAAAAAGTGTTTCTAGCAACTTTAAAAGATTTATCAATTACATTTCTTGGGTATTTTAAATCATTACCTATTTCATAAATTTTGGATATTTCCTCATCTATGAACTCAGGACTACAAATTCGTAAAGCTCTCAAAAACATTGATGAGAAAACAGACAGTTTGACTCTATCTTGATGCGAGGAATAATAGTGGGCATAGGAACAGTTATTTGTAGGTTTTCTGTAAATTTTAAATTTGAATTCATTATTACCTTTAATAATTAAAACATCTAGAAAAGGCAATGAGTTATTTTCTTCAAACTCAACAGTAAAGTTTATAGAATGGGCTAAGCTATTTAATTTTCCAAGAAAATGGTGTATATCTACATTTTTGGGCATAAGACACAAAATATCATCAACATATCTGAACCATTTAGCTCTATTAGGGAGGATTGTGTTAAGCAACCTTGTTTCAAAAAATTCCATGTATAGGTTACTAAGAACAGGTGAAAGAGGATTTCCCATTGCCATACCAAACTTCTGAGTGTAAAACTTATCATTAAATACAAATTTTGCATCAACAATGCAAAGTTTAATAAGTTTAATGATAGTAGGAACTGGCAATGGTAAATCATAGTTAACGAGTTCTTCAGATAAGAAACTTAATAAATCATCAACAGGAACTTTCGTAAACAAGGAAGTAACATCAAAACTAACCATGTTAAAATCATTTAAGTCAGTCAAGGAGCTTAATTTATCAACCAAGTCTATGTTGTTTTTAACATTAAAGTTAGAAATTTTGCCAACAATAGGGCTCAAAATATCAACAAGCCATTTGGATAATTTATATGAAACTGACCCTATGGAGCTAATAATTGGTCTGACTGGATTCCCTGGTTTGTGTGTTTTTATTAGTCCATACATGTAAGGTAAAGATGGATTAGTGGAAGTAAATTGTTTGACTAATTCATCTTTGCCTTTCAGTAGAAGTTTTGTTTTATTGAAATTGCTGTTAACGGTTTCTAGGGGATTTTTCCTAAGTTTAGAATAGGTTTCAGTATCATCTAAGAGATTATTCATTTTTTCTTGGTAATCATTTTCTTTCATAATTACTATTGCATTTATTTTGTCTGCTTTAGTAAGGCGCAAATTTTTATTGTTATTAAGTGTATCATAAGACTTAAAGAATCTTTGAGGGCAATTGGGAATGTTTGGTTTTAACATAGAGCTATATACCATTCCTTTACTAATATTAATTTCATCAGAGGATAAATCAGAAAAATTTTCAAAATTGCAAAAGGCTTTTGCAATTTCAACATTATTAAGTTTTTTTGAAGTTGCAAAACTTAGGCCAAAACCTAGAGCAGCAGTTGTATGTTTGTCTAAAATTTCATCTTTTGTAACTTTTGTAACTTTGAAAAATTTTCTGATTTATCCTCTGATGAAATTAATATTAGTAAAGGAATGGTATATAGCTCTATGTTAAAACCAAACATTCCCAATTGCCCTCAAAGATTCTTTAAGTCTTATGATACACTTAATAACAATAAAAATTTGCGCCTTACTAAAGCAGACAAAATAAATGCAATAGTAATTATGAAAGAAAATGATTACCAAGAAAAAATGAATAATCTCTTAGATGATACTGAAACCTATTCTAAACTTAGGAAAAATCCCCTAGAAACCGTTAACAGCAATTTCAATAAAACAATAAAACTTCTACTGAAAGGCAAAGATGAATTAGTCAAACAATTTACTTCCACTAATCCATCTTTGCCTTACATGTATGGACTAATAAAAACACACAAACCAGGGAATCCAGTCAGACCAATTATTAGCTCCATAGGGTCAGTTTCATATAAATTATCCAAATGGCTTGTTGATATTTTGAGCCCTATTGTTGGCAAAATTTCTAACTTTAATGTTAAAACAACATAGACTTGGTTGATAAATTAAGCTCCTTGACTGACTTAAATGATTTTAACATGGTTAGTTTTGATGTTACTTCCTTGTTTACGAAAGTTCCTGTTGATGATTTATTAAGTTTCTTATCTGAAGAACTCGTTAACTATGATTTACCATTGCCAGTTCCTACTATCATTAAACTTATTAAACTTTGCATTGTTGATGCAAAATTTGTATTTAATGATAAGTTTTACACTCAGAAGTTTGGTATGACAATGGGAAATCCTCTTTCACCTGTTCTTAGTAACCTATACATGGAATTTTTTGAAACAAGGTTGCTTAACACAATCCTCCCTAATAGAGCTAAATGGTTCAGATATGTTGATGATATTTTGTGTCTTATGCCCAAAAATGTAGATATACACCATTTTCTTGGAAAATTAAATAGCTTAGCCCATTCTATAAACTTTACTGTTGAGTTTCAAGAAAATAACTCATTGCCTTTTCTAGATGTTTTAATTATTAAGGGTAATAATGAATTCAAATTTAAAATTTACAGAAAACCTACAAATAACTGTTCCTATGTCCACTATTATTCCTCGCATCAAGATAGAGTCAAACTGTCTGTTTTCTCATCAATGTTTTTGAGAGCTTTACGAATTTGTAGTCCTGAGTTCATAGATGAGGAAATATCCAAAATTTATGAAATAGGTAATGATTTAAAATACCCAAGAAATGTAATTGATAAATCTTTTAAAGTTGCTAGAAACACTTTTTATAATCCAAAAAGGGGCAACCAGCCTTATTCAACTAAAAATATGTTGGTTCTCCCTTACCATGAAAACTTGGTTGATATGCCTTCTCTTCTTAAGACTTTTAATATTAAAGTTGTATTCAAAAATCTTGATACAGTAAAAAAACTTTTGATTAAGAATTCCCCCCAAAATGCTGATGGATGTGTCTATAAGATTCCTTGTAAAATTTGCGATAAAGTTTATTACGGTCAAACTGGTAAAAATCTCGAACTAAGATTAAAACAACATAAATATAGCATTAGAAGTGGACAAGATTCCAATGCTCTATTTATTCATGTAAGAGATTTTAACCATCCAATTGATTTTCAAAAAGTTGAGAAAGTAGTATCAAGCAAGTCCATGGTCGACAGGAATATAATTGAATCTTGTTTCATAAAAAGCAGTTTTGTCAATAATATGAATATTTCCTTTGGTTTATATAAATTAGATCCATTTATAATTAATAGAATTTGGGAAGAATTTAATAATACACTGGACAAATAAATAGCTTGGGGGTGAGTTTTGCAAAGGACCTATCCAAGTTGGCTCGCCGCGCGTCACGTGTTTAACCGTTGTGGGATCTGATAGTGAGGTGCTGGCCGGACCCCTTATATAGCTTCCTTGGATGCTTCACTTTCATAGTTCCTTGATAATGTGAGTAGTCACGAAAGCGCTTGGAATTTCTCTATTCTTTCAGAGTGGTTGTTTTGCATATATATATATATGTTTATATATATATATACATATATATATATATATATATATATATATATATATATATATATATATATATATATATATATATATATATATATATATATATATATATATATATATATATATATATATATATAGGGAGAAAGAGAGCGAGAGAGAGAGAGAGAGAGAGAGAGAGAGAGAGAGAGACAGACAGACAGACAGACAGACAGACAGACAGAAAGACAAAGAGCACAGGGGCAACACACTCATAACAACCTGACTGATGCCCGAATTAACACGGTGTGATGGCACAGTTTAGGGAAGCCGGTGGCAATTTACTCTGTCGTTATAGCGTAGGGCAGCCTGAACCACCTATGTGTCCAGCTGGTGGTAGTAGTGGTGGTGGATGGCAGGCGTGTGTAAGTAGCTGGTAATTCTATTCGTGGTAATAGCAGCTGATGTGGCGGTTTTTGTGATAATGGTGAAGGGAGTAGTGATGGTAGTAGCTTTTATGATGGTTGTGATAGTAGTGGATGGTGTAATGGTAATGATAGTGATAGCTGGTGTACTAGTAATGATACTTATGACTCGTGTGGTAGTGATGATACTGGTGTGCTGTTAAGGTATTGATAGTTGTGGTTGGTGTGGTATTTACAGTACTATCTGGTATTGCAGCATCGGCGGTGATGATAGAAATTATTAATCGTTCAATCAATATTTTATATAAAGCATTCATTGCTTAACCAAAATCGCATCATCATCCTTGGCTGGCCATCTCTTGTTCTGAAGATTCAGGTTACTCAACCTATCATTTTATTTGTGGTTGTGATAAGAACACTGTGATCCTTGAGTGTGACATTTTCTGACACTGACACTCCAAAGTCCGTCACATTAATTTTAAACTCCATCGAGTGGGTTCAACATATTTTATAACCTGGCCCAGTTTATATATCCTCAATTTCTCCATAGCGGTGCAACCGAAATTTGTTCCCTTAAACACCATATTGTTTTCTGTGGTCCAGTAGTTGATATCAATTTGGAACTTTGCTGGGTCTTCACCTGGTGATACCTCCTAGAACTTTAGTATCGTCTTTAAATGATAATACAGTGAAGAATGAGACACTTGTGCAGCATTTGGGAATATTACGGAAACATTTCTCCAGTCATTGGCTTCTTCAGTTCATTACTGGCTGGCGAAACGTTTCCGTAATAAAGATTCTCAAAGTTGCAGAAGTGTTTAATTCTTCAACTTGTCGATTTTCTAAACCATTTACATTATAATACAGTGACATGATTTGTGTGTTTGTCTCTGCTGAGCAGTGAGACGAGTACTGTATCATCAAGAGTACTGTACCATCAAGAGTACTATACCATCAAGAGTACTGTACCATCAGGAACAGATTTTTTCACTGTCGCAGCCTCTGATTAAATTTTGTTGATTGTTATTCTTTGCGACTGATTTGTTAGGAAATCAAGACTTAATCAGCGCACTTTTCCAAATATTCTTTCTTGTGTGTATTTTATGTATGAGCGTGGCCCATGGCCGGGCTCCGGGAGTAGAAAAACTCTCGGAACTCATCCAAGGTACCGAAAGGTATTACGCCATTATCACATCTTTCAAAGTCTTTTACAAAGTCTGTGTGACGATGCTAGGCGTTGTAGCTCCATATGCCCCGACTGTGATAACACAAAGATAGCCAACAACATCGGAAATGTTGTTAGGTAAGACACATATGCAACAGTTAGGTATCTTTATTCCGAAACGTTTCGCCTACACAGTAGGCTTCTTCAGTCGAATACAGAAAGTAGGCAGGAACAGTAGAGATGTGAAGACGATGTAATCAGTCCATCACCTTTGAAGTCGTAGAATTTGAGGTTGTCAGTCCCTCAGCCTGGAGCAGTTCAGTTCCATAGTCAGGAACTATCTGAAGATCAAGCGACAGTGCAGAGACTTAAATACTGTCGGAAGGAGAGGTGCAGAGTAGTAGTAGTAGTAGTAGTGAGAATGTAGCCACTGAGAGTTCATGTCCCTCTCAGATCCAACAATTCTCACTTGAAAAGGTTGTCCAAGGTGTTTTCTGTACCAAGATGCCACGTCTTGCAGTGTCTGACAAGATGAACATCAAAATGGTATACAATACCGACAGGTTGTTAGGTAAGACACATATGCAACAGTTAGGTATCTTTATTTCGAAACGTTTCGCCTACACAATAGGCTTCTTCAGTCGAATACAGAAAGTAGGCAGGAACAGTAGAGGGACTGACTGAGGGACTGACAACCTCAAATTCAACGACTTCAAAGGTGATGGACTGATTACATCGTCTTCACATCTCTACTGTTCCTGCCTACTTTCTGTATTCGACTGAAGAAGCCTACTGTGTAGGCGAAACGTTTTACCTATTCGGCACGACATATATAGGATAGAATAGGATAGCAGATGAACAAGGAGGCTTTAGGAGGGGTAGGGGGTGTGTGGACCAGGTGTTTACAGTGAAACATATAAGTGAACAGTATTTAGATAAGGCTAAAGAGGTCTTTGTGGCATTTATGGATTTGGAAAAGGCGTATGACAGGGTGGATAGGGGGGCAATGTGGCAGATGTTGCAAGTGTATGGTGTAGGAGGTAGGTTACTGAAAGCAGTGAAGAGTTTTTACGAGGATAGTGAGGCTCAAGTTAGAGTATGTAGGAAAGAGGGAAATTTTTTCCCAGTAAAAGTAGGCCTTAGACAAGGATGTGTGATGTCACCGTGGTTGTTTAATATATTTATAGATGGGGTTGTAAGAGAAGTAAATGCGAGGGTTTTGGCAAGAGGCGTGGAGTTAAAAGATAAAGAATCACACACAAAGTGGGAGTTGTCACAGCTGCTCTTTGCTGATGACACTGTGCTCTTGGGAGATTCTGAAGAGAAGTTGCAGAGATTGGTGGATGAATTTGGTAGGGTGTGCAAAAGAAGAAAATTAAAGGTGAATACAGGAAAGAGTAAGGTTATGAGGATAACAAAAAGATTAGGTGATGAAAGATTGAATATCAGATTGGAGGGAGAGAGTATGGAGGAGGTGAACGTATTCAGATATTTGGGAGTGGACGTGTCAGCGGATGGGTCTATGAAAGATGAGGTGAATCATAGAATTGATGAGGGAAAAAGAGTGAGTGGTGCACTTAGGAGTCTGTGGAGACAAAGAACTTTGTCCTTGGAGGCAAAGAGGGGAATGTATGAGAGTATAGTTTTACCAACGCTCTTATATGGGTGTGAAGCGTGGGTGATGAATGTTGCAGCGAGGAGAAGGCTGGAGGCAGTGGAGATGTCATGTCTGAGGGCAATGTGTGGTGTGAATATAATGCAGAGAATTCGTAGTTTGGAAGTTAGGAGGAGGTGCGGGATTACCAAAACTGTTGTCCAGAGGGCTGAGGAAGGGTTGTTGAGGTGGTTCGGACATGTAGAGAGAATGGAGCGAAACAGAATGACTTCAAGAGTGTATCAGTCTGTAGTGGAAGGAAGGCGGGGTAGGGGTCGGCCTAGGAAGGGTTGGAGGGAGGGGGTAAAGGAGGTTTTGTGTGCGAGGGGCTTGGACTTCCAGCAGGCATGCGTGAGCGTGTTTGATAGGAGTGAATGGAGACAAATGGTTTTTAATACTTGACGTGCTGTTGGAGTGTGAGCAAAGTAACATTTATGAAGGGATTCAGGGAAACCGGCAGGCCGGACTTGAGTCCTGGAGATGGGAAGTACAGTGCCTGCACTCTGAAGGAGGGGTGTTAATGTTGCAGTTTAAAAACTGTAGTGTAAAGCACCCTTCTGGCAAGACAGTGATGGAGTGAATGATGGTGAAAGTTTTTCTTTTTCGGGCCACCCTGCCTTGGTGGGAATCGGCCGGTGTGATAATAATAATAATAATATATAGTCATGTGTCGTTAGGCGATTTCGTCTTCATGGGAACGTCACAGAGTGTATTTACACAAACCTAGAGAGTATAGCCTGCTAAACACCCAGGCATGTGGTGTGCATAGATCTGCTCGTAAGCAGATAATGCACCATGAACATTCCTCTCTCTGTTAAAGAAAACCTTTCGGTGTTGGGGTCTATTTTTTTCAACTTTTTCTAAGGAGCTTGTTGAGGTTTGCATAAGCTTCTACTAAACCCTTCACTGTGAATATCCTTTGGGGTTCTTTTTTTTCTTCTCCTGCAGGGGCCATGATGAACAAAACAACACGAGATTAAATCAAGCACAAGGGAAAATGATGCTATCAAGAGACGCGGTAAACAAGAGATGCATGAGATTGGTGCCGGCGTCACATGACATTGTTTTACAGTAAACTTTTTTATTTTATAAGTAGAAAGAATGCACTCTTATCATAAAAAGTACAGTATAGTAAATACATAAACCAGTAACATAGTTGTTTATTATGATTACCAAGTATTATGTACAGTGCACAATTGTATGAGCTATACTTTCATACGACTGGCAGCGCAAAAGGCTTGTTCACACCACCGTCGTATATGTGGTCTGTCGTAGACCGAAACATCGTTATGCGGCGCATGATTGTATATGTATTTGTATATATACATATGTTGTGCCGAATAGGTAAAACTTGCGATTTTGGCTTAAATAGCAACGCTCTTTTTGCCGAATAAGGCAAGGGAAAATTTCTGTATAGTATAATAATTTCGCAAAAATCATTCTGAACCTAACGATATATATATATATATATATATATATATATATATATATATATATATATATATATATATATGTCGTGGCGAACAGGTAAAACTTGTCAATTAACAAGAACTCGTTTAAAATTAAGTCCTTTTTCTTTTATACGTTTAGAGATATATTTTTTTCATTAATGTTAATGTAAAAAATTTTAATTTTGCACCAGTAGAATCTCAGAAAACTTACCTAACCTTATTATAACAAGAACAATTTATTTTAGCCTAATAAAACTAAATATATTTTAGATTTGTATACAGTAATTTAATACTAAACAAACACAGTGAAATATATTTTTTTCGTTAGGTTAAGAATGATTTCGGCGAAATTATTGCATACACAAACTTTCACTTGTCCTATATGGCAAGATGAGAGTTGCTATTTAAGCCAAGATCGCAAGTTCTGCCTATTCGTCACGAAATATATATAGATATATATATATATATATATATATATATATATATATATATATATATATATATATATATATATGGTATAAACCTTGGTAATAAATACCGACAAGTTGGTTTAGAAAGACACGTAAGCAAACACTATAACATATTTATTAGAAAACGTTTCGGTCCTGGGACCTTGATCACTTCTAACATACAGAGGTAGAAAGACATTATATATATAGGCGGAGAGTGAGATGTGACGCACGTGACCTGAGGAATGTCATAAGAACATAAGAATGGAGGAACACTGTAGAAGGCCTACTGGCCCATGCGAGGCAGGTCCTTATCAAAACAACCTCTGCCTATGATGAGGACCAGTAGACGATGAAATCATGTGACTCCTGCGTTGTTGGGTTGGTGCTGCTTAAGTATCATGTATGCCAATGTTTTTGAAATTTTGTAGTTTCCAGTGTTGCGTTCTATAGTGTCGGTGACGGTGATTAGTGAGGCTTCTAGGCACCGTCGGCGTCTGAGGTCTGGTTCTGTGAGAACGAGTTGTGCCTCGTTCCAGTTCATCAAATGCCCCGTGGAGTCTCTGTGGAGGACACAGGCGTACCTTACATCGTCTCTGTTAGAGGCATTTCGATGCTCATTCAGGCGGACTGCAAGATCTCTGCCTGTCTCGCCTACATATTTCTTGGGACAGAACCCACAGGGGATAGTGTAGACGCCTGCTGTAGAAGTTAGAGGTGTGGGGCTGCGTTTAGTAGTGAGGTCTTTGATAGAGGATGTGTTTATGGTGGAAACGTTGATGTTACTCATAGCAAGTGCCCGGCGAGTATTCGTGGCAACATCGCCACATGGGAGTACTATGAACTGTTTAGGGGGCTGTTCCATGGGCGGTTTGTTGAGGATAGCTTGTGCCTTGAGTCTGCAATCTCGGATGAAGAAAGATGGGAACTGAAGACGTGTAAAGGCTTGTGTTATGTAAGTGCATTCTTCTTCTAGAAAACAAGGGCTGGAGATGCGAAGAGCTCTCAAGAAGAAGCCAATGAGGACTCCTCTCTTAGTGCGGGTATCTTGGTGTGAATAAAAGTGTATAAGATCGTCCTTGTTGGTAGGTTTTCTATACACTTTGAACTCGAAAATGATGGCAAACTTCCTTTCCTCGACGTTCTACTATGCAGATCTCCCGACAGTGACAAACTTCTCTTCAAAGTGTATAGAAAACCTACCAACAAGGACGATCTTATACACTTTTATTCACACCAAGATACCCGCACTAAGAGAGGAGTCCTCATTGGCTTCTTCTTGAGAGCTCTTCGCATCTCCAGCCCTTGTTTTCTAGAAGAAGAATGCACTTACATAACACAAGCCTTTACACGTCTTCAGTTCCCATCTTTCTTCATCCGAGATTACAGACTCAAGGCACAAGCTATCCTCAACAAACCGCCCATGGAACAGCCCCCTAAACAGTTCATAGTACTCCCATGTGGCGATGTTGCCACGAATACTCGCCGGGCACTTGCTATGAGTAACATCAACGTTTCCACCATAAACACATCCTCTATCAAAGACCTCACTACTAAACGCAGCCCCACACCTCTAACTTCTACAGCAGGCGTCTACACTATCCCCTGTGGGTTCTGTCCCAAGAAATATGTAGGCGAGACAGGCAGAGATCTTGCAGTCCGCCTGAATGAGCATCGAAATGCCTCTAACAGAGACGATGTAAGGTACGCCTGTGTCCTCCACAGAGACTCCACGGGGCATTTGATGAACTGGAACGAGGCACAACTCGTTCTCACAGAACCAGACCTCAGACGCCGACGGTGCCTAGAAGCCTCACTAATCACCGTCACCGACACTATAGAACGCAACACTGGAAACTACAAAATTTCAAAAACATTGGCATACATGATACTTAAGCAGCACCAACCCAACAACGCAGGAGTCACATGATTTCATCGTCTACTGGTCCTCATCATAGGCAGAGGTTGTTTTGATAAGGACCTGCCTCGCATGGGCCAGTAGGCCTTCTACAGTGTTCCTCCATTCTTATGTTCTTATGACATTCCTCAGGTCACGTGCGTCACATCTCACTCTCCGCCTATATATATAATGTCTTTCTACCTCTGTATGTTAGAAGTGATCAAGGTCCCAGGACCGAAACGTTTTCTAATAAATATGTTATAGTGTTTGCTTACGTGTCTTTCTAAACCATATATATATATATATATATATATATATATATATATATATATATATATATATATATATATATATATATATATATATATATATATATATATATATATATATATATATTATACGTTTCTCTTTAAAAAATATTGAAAATTCTCGCCTTTAACAGAGAAATGTAAATGAATAAATGGAATGCGGAAGAAATGGAGGTGAAGACAGAGGAAGGAGAAGAGGAATTGAAGTAAGCAGGCAGAGTGGAGGAGGAAGAGGAGGAATGAGACGAAGCAGGAAAAAGAGAAAGAGGAAGATAAGGTAACGAACAAGGAATGTGAGGAAACAGGAAGAAATAGAGGGGGAAGATAGAAGGAACTAGGAAGAAAATGCAGTTAGGGATGTAAGGACAGATAAAGCGAGGAAGCAGGAAGTAATTGAGAGAAAAGATAGGGAAAAACGTGTAAGTAGGAGGGAACAGAGACGGAGAATATAATAGCGGACGAAGAAAAAAGGAAAAGAAGCGCTAGAAATGGAGGAAGATTCTCTAATATGGAACTGGAAGGGAGGGTGAGGGGAAGAAGATGAGGTTAGCAAGACGAAGAGATTTAGGACCCCGCGTTCTTCCACATTTCATTAAGAAATTGAGCCATATATCCGGGTTGTAATTCCCCTCCGCGAGGTAGACAAGTGATGTTTACGCCCGCCATACAATAGTGCTTCTGCTCTAGTCCCAATAAATCCGGCTTATGCAAACTAGGAGGCACGGAGCTCCCAGAGACCAGCATTAACGTCAGCAAGCGAGACGTTAAGTGAATTTATTGATTGTTACCAACTAGACCAACAGCGGTATTTCCAGGTTGTATTTGGGCAAGGAGGAAAGGGGCGAGGAGCGGGGTAAGAGAAGGCCTCTTCCTATTTATTGCATTTCGCTCCTTTTTTTTCCTGTGTTTGTTTTTCCTTGTTGTGTAGGAACGGGGGTGAAAAAAAAATCGGATTTATTCACAAATTCCTGTCGGGAATTCCACTCTCTATTTTCCGAGTCTTTTCTTTCAGCTCTGGTTTACGACAACAGCGCGGAAGAAAAAAATCGACAAATTTTACTGTATAAGTCATCTACTCTCCATTCGTGCCGTTAATATTGCTTTTATTACAGTGGAAACGAGTTTGCCTGCGCGTCAGCTAGTGATGGTAAACAGGCCGCTGTGTTAGGGCATGCAGATTGGAAATTGAAATTGGTGTTTGACAAGACATTTCTAGGATTTTTAATGGAAAAAATTGGAATTTCACAAAAAATGTTTGTAAAACCTGAAAAATGGTATTGAGAATCACTAAAAAGTTATGGCACTACAGAGTCACTGGCACTACAGAGCCACTGGCACTACAGATTCACTGGCACTACAGGCTTATTGGCACTACAGAGTCACTGGCACTATAGAGCCACTGACACTACAGAGTCACTGGCGCTACAGAGCCACTGGCACTACAGAGCCACTGGCACTACAGATTCACTGACACTACAGAGTCATTGGCACTACAGAGTCAGTGGTACTACAGAGTCACTGTCACTACAGATTCACTGACACTACAGAGTCATTGGCACTACAGAGTCATTGGTACTACAGAACCACTGGTACTACGGAGTCACTGGCAATACAGAACCACTGGCACTACAGAGTCACTGGCACTACAGAGTCACTGGCACTACAGATTCACTGGCACTACGGACTCATTGACACTACAGAGTCACTGGCACTATAGAGCCACTGACACTACAGAGTCACTGGCACAACAGAGCCACTGGCACTACAGATTCACTGACACTACAGTCATTGGTACTACAGAACCACTGGCACTACGGAGTCAATGGCAATACAGAACCACTGGCACTACAGAATCATTGACACTACAGAGGCACAGGCACTACAGATTCACTGACACTACCAAGTCACTGGCACTACAGAGCCACTGGCACTACAGATTCACTGGCACTACAGTCATTGGTACTACAGAGTGACTGGCACTATAGAGTCACTGGCACTACAGAGTCACTGGCAGTACAGAGCCACTGGCACTACGGAGTCACTGACACTACAGAGCCACTGCCACTACAAAGCCACTGGCACTACAGAGCCAGTGACATGAGATCCACTGGCACTACAGAGCACTAGAGCCATTGACACTACAGAGCCACTGTGCGACAGAGGCACTGGAACTACAGAGCAACTGGCACTAGAGAGCCAGTGGCACCCTCCGGCGCCAGAAATGATTGGACACACACCCCGGCAGCACTAGTCAATTATATGTTGTGGTGGAGTGAAAGGCTATATGGATCGAGGACTGTTCCCGGGTCGTGGTGATTAGTCTCTTGGAGAGAGAGAGAGAGAGAGAGAGAGAGAGAGAGAGAGAGAGAGAGAGAGAGAGAGAGAGAGAGAGAGAGAGAGAGAGAGGGAGAGGGAGAAAGACAGATAGACAGGCATACATAGACAGAGACAGAATGTTAATTGTTGATGTAGGCAAATTCTCCTTGCATCACAATCCATTCCATCATTGCCACCCACCTCCTCCTCCATGGCCGGGCTCCGAGAGTGGTGAGACTCTCGAAATTCATCAAAGGTATATCAAAGATATAATGTATATCCACTAACACTACTACCATTACCTGCCCCCCCCCCCTCCAATTCAGTTCCCACAACCAACACCATCAACATCATTATCACCGTCAACATATCACCACCACCAGCACCATCTACCACCACCACACCATTACCGTCGCCACCGCCACCGCCACCTCCACCACCTCCACCCCCCAAAAACCCCCAACCACCACCCACCACCACCACCCACCCTCACCACCACCACCACCACAACCATCCCCCACCACCACCACCACCATCCCACACCCACCACCAACCAACCACCACCAAACACCACCCACCACCAACAACCCACCCACCATCACCACCACCACCAACCACCATCACCACAACCACCATCACCACCACTGCCACCACCACCACCATCTACCACCACCACCATCACCACCACCAACCATCCACCACCATTACCACCACCACCACCCCCACCACCACCACCACCACCACCACCACCAAAATCACCACCTCCACCTCCACCTTCCACCACCCAATGGTGACCCTCAAACATCCACATTTTAAATATTTCCCCTGACGGGACAGTACTCTAGCGTGCCGCCCATTAAAACTTGGCTGGACTCTCCTGGTTTATGCAAGAGGAACCTCCAAGGCTGCCAAATGAACAAGCAAAACTCTTGAAAAATTCATCCCCCTCCCAACGACTGACGTGGGAGGGGAGGAAGGGGGCACTAAGGCCTGATATACATGTTTACCACCTACGATATTAAGCCTTGTTGAATCAGAAGGGAGATAAAAATAATGCCCCTTGTGGACTCTCGCAGGAAGGGTGAGCGAAATGATTATTCTCTATTGGTTTTCATCGTATGTATCTCCTTTCACAGAGTAAGTCGGGAGGGGGAGTTCTTGATGCTAAAGCTGGGCTCTTCTTCCAAGGAGCAGGAGCTATCCTCCCTCGCTTTGTGCCAAAGCTTATTGGCTCTCATTCTCTTGGCACTGAATGATTCTTCGAATAAATCAACAACAACAACAACAATAATAATAATAATAATAATAATAATAATAATAGTTATAAATAAAAATAATAATAAAATAAAAATTAAAATAACAAGAAAAATAATAAAAAATCAAATAATAATAATAATAATAATAATAATAATTATGAATAAAAATGATAAAAATAAAAATTAAAATAAGAAAAATTAGAAAAATTAAAATATTAATAATAATAATAATAATAATAATAATAATAATAATAATAATAATAATCTTTTATCCACTTTCGTTGTTGTGGTTAAGATAATCTTTGGCTTTTAAAGGAATTTGTGTGTATTATAATGAGTAAATGACGGAATTTTAAGTATCAATTTTCCAACGACCAAACGGCAGACATTTCTTGTTTTCTTGGAGCAGCGGGTCACCAGTAACAACAGCCTGATTGAACAGGCCAGCACCAGATAAGCCTGGCCCAGAGACGTGCTACGCGAGCAGGAAAACAAGAATCTCGTCAAAAAACATATCAGTACATCAAACTGGGTTTTAAACCTCTTTCATAACATTCGGCCTTGATTATAGCAACGTTTCGCGCATAGGCAGCTTTTATTAAGCTTGGAGCGAAACGTTATCACAAAAGTTTGCGCTATACCTGCTCTCTCTTCCTCAAGTCTGTTAATAATTGAATGGAATTCATTATTCATTTGGGTGTGTGTGAGGAGGTCAGGTCACAGGCAGCGCCGGGACGCACCAAGCCCATGTTAGAAGCCTCAGCATAACTAGTTGTTTATAGTTGTGTATAGTTGTTTACCCCCTCCCACCAAGCCAATGCTAAAAGCCTTAACATAACTAGTTGTTCGCCTCCCTCCCACTAAGCCAATGTTAGAAGCCTCAACATAAATAGTTGTTTACCCCCCTCCCATCAAGTCCGTGCTAGAAGCCTCAACATAACTAGTTGTTTACCCCCTCCCACCAAGCCCATGATAGAAGCCTCAACATAACTAGTTGTTTACCCCCCTCCCACCAAGCCCATGCTAGAAGCCTCAACATAACTAGTTGTTTACCCCCTCCCACCAAGCCCATGCTAGAAGCCTCAACATAACAAGTTGTTTACCCTTCTCCCACGAAACCCATGTTGGAAGCCTCAATATAAATAGTTGTTTACCCCCCTTCTCCCACGAAACCCATGTTGGAAGCCTCAATATAAATAGTTGTTTACCCCCCTTCCACCAAGGGCATGCTAGAAGCCTCAACATAACTAATTGTTTACCCCCTCCCACCAAGCCCATGCTAGAAGCCTCAGCATAACTAGTTGTTTACCTCCTTCCCACCAAGCTCATGCTAAAAGCCTCAACATAACTAGTTGTTTACCCCCTCCCACCAAGCTCATGCTAGAAGCCTCAACATAACTAGTTGTTTACCCCCTCCCACCAAGCCCATGTTAGAAGCCTTAACGTAACTAGTTGTTTACCCCCTCCCACCAGGCCCATGTTAGAAGCCTTAACGTAACTAGTTGTTTACCCCCTCCCACCAAGCCCATGCTAGAAGCCTCAACATAACTAGTTGTTACGAAGGTAATTAGAGAGAGAATGTATTGTGAGGTTCCACCGGAGACTCTTGCAGGCTCAGAGAAGGAAATATGGAGTTTTAGAAATACGTTTCAGAGGCAATATTCGCCTACTTGTGTGATGGAAGGAGTATATGTGTAGTGAACTTCTGTGTATTAGACTGCATTGCGCTCTGAACAGAATTTAGAGCGAAACGTCGTCAACAAAGATTTGCTCTGCAGGCTGTGGTTTTGTACAATTTTTTTACGTTGTTATTCAAGGATTTCAGTAAAAGACCTAATTGGTTCACATGCTATAGTTCCCCCCCCCCCATCATGGCTGGAAAAAACACCCCGGTTATCATTGTGCCATTATCGGTAACGACTCTTTTCATGGCACCCGGACATGTGCAACGGCGATGAAATGAGAAGATAAATTTATTTTGTTTGCGAATTTCTAACACACTCTAAATTGGACTTTTGTGTATAAACCTGCATGTTGCGATCGTTACACTTGACTACTGCTTGCCAGAGAGCTCACACTGCATGCATACCCGCAGTACACTCTTTAAACTCCTTTTTTTTCCCCTGCGTGTGGTTCTTCAGAGTGTAGTGAACACTGATCAGCGAGAGAAGACAATTCACACTGAGAGAAAAACAAGGAAGAATGAATTGTTTATTTCGACATTTAGCTAAAATCCTCTTCAACTTTTCATATTAATTAGGAGAGATGCCAAGTGTGTGTGTGTGTGTGTGTGTGTATATATGTGTGTATGTGTGTGTGTGTGTGTGTGTGTGTGTGTGTGTGTGTATATATATATATATATATATATATATATATATATATATATATATATATATATATATATATATATATATATATATGATGGGGTCCACATCTGGTGTAAATTGTGGGACCCATAGCCTCGGAGAAGTGGATAAAACGGCTTCAAGAATGGCTATTTGGATTTATTCCCGAAGCCATTTGAATGTTCCACTTCCCCTACCACCCAATCTTTTTTTTTTTTTACCAATAGGTTTATTTTATTACATAATATGGTACAAAAGATTTGAGAGATACATTGCTGATAC
>NC_091300.1:27537044-27539544 GCF_038502225.1 Cherax quadricarinatus | reverse complement strand
GGGAGTGATGGCCAACACGGAGGGCTGGTCACTGACCGGACCCTGGGAGTGATGGCCAACACGGAGGGCTGGTCACTGACCGGACCCTGGGAGTGATGACCAACACGGAGAGCTGGTCACTGGCCGGACTCTGGGAGTGATGGCCAACACGGAGGGCTGGTCACTGACCGGACCCTGGGAGTGATGGCCAACACGGAGGGCTGGTCACTGACTGGACCCTGGGAGTGATGGCCAGTATGGAGAGCTGGTCACTGACCGGACCCTGGAAGTGATGGCCAACACGGAAGACTGGTCCCTGACCGGACCTTGAGAGTGATGGCCAACACAGAGAGCTGGTCACTGACCGGACCCTGGGAGTGATGGCCAACACTGGACTGGGGACTGGGAGTGATGGCCAACACTGAGGGCTGGTCTCTGACCGGACCCTGGGAGTGATGGCCACTGACCGGACCCTGGGAGTGATGGCCAACAAGGAGGGCTGGTCACTGATCGGACCTTGGGAGTGATGGCCAACAAGGAGGGCTGGTCACTGACCGGACCCTGGGAGTGATGGCACTGGTCACTGACTGGACCCTGGGAGTGATGGCCAACACGGAGGGCTGGTCACTGACCGGACTGACCGGACCCTGGTAGTGATGGCGAACACGGAGGGCTGGTCACTGACCGGACCCTGGGAGTGATGGCCAACACGGAGGGCTGGTCACTGACCGGACCCTGGGAGTGATGGCCAACATGGAGGGCTGGTCACTGACCGGACCCTGGGAGTGATGGCCAACACGGAGGGCTGGTCACTGACCGGACCCTGG
This sequence comes from Cherax quadricarinatus, assembly GCF_038502225.1. Lineage (NCBI taxonomy): Eukaryota > Metazoa > Arthropoda > Malacostraca > Decapoda > Parastacidae > Cherax > Cherax quadricarinatus. The sequence goes on along the minus strand of NC_091300.1, from coordinate 27,538,738 downwards.
GAGTGATGGCCAACACGGAGGACTGGTCACTGACCGGACCCTGGGAGTGATGGCCAACACGGAGGGCTGGTCACTGACCGGACCCTGGGAGTGATGGCCAACTTGGAGGGCTGGTCACTGACCAGACCCTGAGAGTGATGGCCAACTTGGAGGACTGGTCACTGACCGGACCCTGGGAGTGATGGCCAACACGGAGGGCTGGTCACTGACCGGACCCTGGGAGTGATGGCCAACACGGAGGGCTGGTCACTGACCGGACCCTGGGTGTGATGGCCAACACGGAGGGCTGGTCACTGACCGGACCCTGGGAGTGATGGCGAACACGGAAGGCTGGTCACTGACTGGACCCTGGGAGTGATGACCAACACGAAGAGCTGGTCACTGACCGGTCCCTGGGAGTAATGGCCAACACAGAGGGCTGGTCACTGACCAGACCCTGGGAGTGATGACCAACACGGAGGGCTGGTCACTGACCGGACCCTGGGAGTGATGGCCAACACGGAGGGCTGGTCACTGACCGGACCCTGGAAGTGATGGCCAACACGGAAGACTGGTCCCTGACCGGACCCTGGGAGTGACGGCCAACACAGAGGACTGGTCACTGACCCGACCCTGGGAGTGATGGCCAACCCGGAGGGCTGGTCACTGACTGGACCCTGGGAGTGATGGCCAACACGGATGGCTGATCACTGTCCAGATCCTGGGAGTGATGGCCAACACGGAGGGCTGGTCAATGACCGGCCCCTGGGAGTGATGGCCAACAAGGAGGGCTGGTCACTGACCGGACCCTGGGAGTGATGGCCCCTGAAATCAACCTTTAGTAATATACGTGGATAACTTAAATTACTTCTGAAGGATCAAAATGTGTGTTTGGTCTGTATTCAGTTTCATGAAATTAATCGACTTCAGTTTGATTCAGGACGCGACAAAAACGTGTCACACTAGATCAGGCGAAATCGAAGATAATCCGAATTAATGACCTGAAAATCAGGTTGTTCGTGCTTGCATCATGCAGTCATGGAGCAAAAGAGACCAAAGTTCAGGCCATGGCTGTACCACGTCGAACGCACCGCTTCTCGTCCCATGATCGAAATTAAGCAACGTTGTGTTTGTTTAGTACTTGGATGGGTGACCGCCTGCGAACCCCAAATGTTGTAGACATCTATCTTTTATGACGCCAGGTCAAGGACTGGGCCTCGGGGGCCTTGACCCCCGGAACACCCTCCAGATAGACTCCAGGTAGGTAGGTAAGGCGACGTTATATCCCACACACAGAGGAGGGAAAACAAAAGTCAAGTAGTAGGAAGGCAACCAGAGGGAAGCTAATTAATCAGGGGCGTGGGAGGGAGACAGGACCAGCAGTAAGGTATATGAGGACCGAAAAGGCTTTAGATTTTTTTTCATCTACTTTGGACAATGCAAGTTTCTGCTGTTACTGCTGTTGCTGATGCTGCTTCTGCTGCTTCTGTTGCTGCTAAGACCATAAGAGGGAAAGAGCACTGCAGAAGGCTCATGTGAATATGACAATGGTATATAATACCGACGAATAGATAATTAGGTATCTTTATTCCGAAACTTTTCGCCTACACAGTAGGCCTCTTCAGGAGAATACAGAGGAAACAGTGAAGACGTATAGATGATGTATTCAGTCCTTTTATCGGGTGGCCCGATAAAAGAAAAACTTTCATCACCAT
>NC_091300.1:27517044-27532044 GCF_038502225.1 Cherax quadricarinatus | reverse complement strand
TGGTTTTAAGCTTCGAATACACAGTAGAGTTACAAGTGGAGGGAGTAGCAGGAAGGCCAGGACGAATGAAGCCAAACTACAAGAAAGGGGACTACACGGGAATGAGGAACTTCCTGAACGGGGTTCAGTGGGACAGAGACCTGGCAGGGAAGCCAGTTAATGAGATGATGGAATATGTAGCAACAATATGCAAGTAGGCTGAGGAGAGGTTTGTACCCAAGGGTAACAGGAATAATGAAAAAGCCAGGACGAGCCCATGGTTCATCCAAAGGTGCAGGGAGGCAAAAACCAAGTGTGCTAGGGAATGAAAGAAATATAGAAGGCAAAGGACCCAGGAGAATAAGGAGAGCAGTCGTAGATCCAGAAACGAATATGCACAGATAAGAAGGGAGGCCCAAAGACAATAGGAAAACGACTTAGCAGCGAAAGCCAAATCTGACCCGAAACTGTTATACAGCCACATCAGGAGGAAAACAACAGTCAAGGACCAGGTAATCAGGCTAAGGAAGGAAGGAGGAGAGACAACAAGAAATGACCGTGAAGTATGTGAGGAACCCAACAAGAGATTCAAAGAAGTGTTCACAGAGGAAACAGAAGGGGCTCCAGAAAGACGGAGAGGTGGGGCACGCCACCAAGTGCTGGACACAGTGCACACAACCGAGGAAGAAGTGAAGAAGCTTCTGAGTGAGCTAGATACCTCAAATGCAATGGGGCCAGATAACATCTCCCCATGGGTCCTGAGATAGGAAGCAGAGGCCTTTTGTGTACCCCTTACAACAATATTCAATACATCTATCGAAACAGGGAGATTGCCTGACGCATGGAAGACAGCAAATGTAGACCCAATCTTCAAAAAAGGAGACAGACATGAAGCACTAAACTACAGACCAGTGTCACTGACATGTATAGTATGCAAAATCATGGAGAAGGTTATCAGGAGAAGAGTGGTGGAACACCTAGAAAGGAATGGTCTCATCAACAGCAGCCAACATGGTTTCAGGTATGGGAAATCCTGTGTCACAAACCTACTGGAGTTCTATGACATGGTGACAGCAATAAGACAAGAGAGAGAGAGAGGGGTGGGTTGATTGCGTTTTCCTAGACTGCAGGAAGGCATTTGACACAGTTCCACACAAGACATTGGTGCAAAAACTGGAAGACCAAGCAGGGATAACAGGGAAGGCACTACAATGGATCAGGGAATACTTGTCAGGAAGACAGCAGCGAGTCATGGTACGTGGCGAGGTGTCAGAGTGGGCACCTGTGACCAGCGGATTCCCACAGGGGTCAGTCTTAGGACCAGTGCTGTTTCTGGTATTTGTGAACGACATGACGGAAGGAATAGACTCGGAGGTGTCCCTGTTTGCAGATGACCTGAAATTGATGAGAAGTATTCACTCGATCGAAGACCAGGCAGAACTACAAAGGGATCTGGACAGGCTGCAGACATGGTCCAGCAATTGGCTCTTGGAGTTCATTCCCACCAAGTGCAAAGCCATGGAGATTGGGGAAGGGCAAAGAAGACCGCAGACGGAGCACAGTCTAGGGGGCCAGAGAGTACAAACCTCACTCATGGAAAAAGATCTTGGGGTGAGTATAACACCAGGCACATCTCCTGAAGCGCACATCAACCAAATAATGGCTGCAGCATATGGGCGCCTTTCAAACCTCAGAACAGCATTCCGACATCTTAATAAGGAATCGTTCAGGATCCTGTACACAGTGTACGTTAGGCCCATATTGGAGTATGCGGCACCAGTTTGGAATCCACACGTAGCCAAGCACGTAAAGAAACTAGAGAAAGTGCAAAGGTTTGCAACAAGACTAGTCCCAGAGCTAAGAGGTATGTCCTACGAGGAGAGGTTAAGGAAAATCAACCTGACGACACTGGAGGACAGGAGAGATAGGGAGGACATGATAACGACATACAAAATACTGAGAGGAATTGACAGGGTGGACAAAGACAGGATGTTACAGAGTTGGGACACAGCAACAAGGGGACACATGTGGAGGTTGAAGACACAGATGAATCACAGGGATGTTAGGAAGTATTTCTTCAGCCACAGAGTAGTCAGCAAGTGGAATAGTTTGGGAGGCGATGTAGTGGAGGCAGGATCCATACACAGCTTTAAGCAGAGGTATGATAAATCTCACGGTTCAGGGAGAGTGACCTAGTAGCGATCAGTGAAGAGGCGGGGCCAGGAGCTCGGACTCGACCCCTGCAACCTCAACTAGGTCAGTACAACTAGGTGAGTACACACACACACACACACACACACACACACACACACACACACACACACACACACACACACACACACACACACACACACACACACACACACTCACACACACACACACACTCACACACACCCACACACACACACGCACACACACACACACACACATATATATATATATATATATATATATATATATATATATATATATATATAGATGTATATGTGTATAGAGACAGTGTAAATAATTTCGCCTGTTTGCGAATTGTTAAGCATTTCAAATCTCTTTCGTTGTCCACTGCATGTGGCAGGATTCGATGCAATAACTTTCAAAACGAGCTTGGTGCCCGCGGGTATGGGAAATATCGCTTAGCTTCGGCTAAGCGCTCGTACTTGTCGCAGGTCTAGTGTCGTGGTAAAGCACTGTGGATTCTGATACAGAGTTAGCAGGTTCGAGTCCTGCTGTGGAAGTAGAGACAATGTTTGTAAATATATATATATATATATATATATATATATATATATATATATATATATATATATATATATATATGTATGTATATATATATATAAATATAAATAAATATATATATATATATATATATATATATATATATATATATATATATATATATATATATATATATATATATATATATATATATATATATGTCAAAATGAATAGGCAGAACTTGCGATCATGGCTTAAATAGTAATGCTCATCTTGCCATATAGGACAAGTGAAAATTTGTGTATGCAATAATTTTGCCAAAATAATTCTGAACCTAATGAAAAAAATATATTTATCTGTGTTTGTTCAGTATTAAATTATTGTAAACAAATCTAAAATATATATAGTTAGGTTAGGCTAAAATAAATTGTGTTTTTTTATAATAAGGTTAGGTAAGTTTTCTAAGATTCTTTTGGTGCAAAATTAAAAAAAATTACATTAACATTAATGAAAAAAATATATATTTAAACGTATAAGAGAAAATTTTATAAAGGACTTAATTTTAAATCAGTTCTTGCTAATTGACCAGTTTTACACACACACACACACACACACACACACACACACACACATATATATATATATATATATATATATATATATATATATATATATATATATATATATATATATATATATATATATATATATATATATATATATATATATGTCGTGCCGAATAGGCAGAACTTGCGATCTTGGCTTAAATAGGAACGCTCATCTTGCCATATAGGACAAGTGAAAATTTGTGTATGCAATAATTTCTCCAAAATCATTCTAAACCTAACGAGAAAAATATGTTTCATTGTATTTGTTTAGTATTAAATTACTGTAAACAAATCTAAAATATATTTAGTTGGGTTAGGCTAAAATAAATTGTTCATGTTATAATAAGGTTAGGTAAGTTTTCTAAGTTCCTTTTGGTGCAAAATTAAAAATTTTTACATTAACATTAATTAAAAAAATATATCTTTAAACGTATAAAACAAAATTTCAGAAAGAACTTAATTTTAAATGAGTTCTTGTTAATTGACCAGTTTTACATATTCGGCACGACATATATATATATATATATATATATATATATATATATATATATATATATATATATATATATATATATATATATATATATGCAAAACAACCACTGTGAAAGAGTAATGAAATTCCAAGCGATTTCGTGACTACTCACATTGTCAAGGAACTATGAAAGTAATACATTAAAGGAAGGCAAATTAAATAGCTTAGCCCATTCTATAAGCTTTACTGTTGAGTTTGAGGAATATAACTCATTGCCTTTTCTAGATGTTTTAATTATTAAGAGTAATAATGAATTCAAATTTAAAATTTACAGAGAACCTACAAATAACTGTTCCTGTGTAAGCTATTATTCTTCCCATCAAGGTGGAGGTAAACTGTCTGTTTTCTCATCAGTGTTTTTGAGAGCTTTACGTATTTGTAGTCCAGAGTTCATAGATGAAGAAATATCCTAAATTTATGAAATAGCCATTGATCTGAAATACCCGAGAAATGTAATTGGTAAATCATTTAAAATTGCTAGAAAGGGACAACCAACCTTATTCAACTAAAAATATGTTGGTTCTCCCTTACCATGAAAACTTGGTTGGTATGCCTTCTCTTCTTAAGACTTTTAATATTAAAGTTGTATTTAAAAATCTTGATACAGTAAAAAAAACTTTTGATAAAGAATTCCCCCCAAAATGCTGACGGATGTGTCTATAAGATTCCTTGTAAAATTTGCAATAAAGTTCATTACGGTCAAACTGGTAAAAATCTCGAACTTAGATTAAAACAACATAAATATAGCTTTAGAACTGGACAAGATTCCAATGCTCTATTTATTCATGTGAGAGATTTTAACCATCCAATTGATTTTCAAAAAGTTGAGAAACTTGTACCAGGCAAGTCCATTGTCGACAAGAATATAATTGAATCTTGTTTCATAAAAAGCAGTTATGAAAATAATATGAATATTTCCTTAGGTTTATATAAATTAGACTCATTTATAATTAATAAAATTTGGTTTGAGTTTAATAATACATTGGACAAATAATAAACATTATTTCTTGGGTAGAATATTTTGTTAGTGGGATGTCGTGAGGACCTGTCTAGTTGGACCAGCGGACCTACTGCAGTGTTCCTCTTTTCTTGTGGGTCCAGTATTGTCGCGCGTCAGGTGATTCCTTGTTGTGGGGGTTGACTGTGAGGTGTAGTCTAAGCCCTTTAATTGCCTTCCTTTGATGTATTACTTTCATAGTTCCTTGACAATGTGAGTAGTCACGAAAGCGCTTGGAATTTCACTACTCTTTCACAATGGTTGTTTTGCATATTTTAAAATCACCTGTTTACTGTGATCTAGGAGAGTTTCAGTGGGGGGAAATAAATGGGATTAAATCTGGAGTATCTGAGAGAGTTAGAGCAAAGGAAGGGGTAGCAGTAATGTTAAATGATCAGTTATGGAAGGAGAAAAGAGAATATGAATGTGTAAATTCAAGAATTATGTGGATTAAAGTAAAGGTTGGATGCGAGAAGTGGGTCATAATAAGCGTGTATGCACCTGGAGAAGAGAGGAATGCAGAGGAGAGAGAGAGATTTTGGGAGATGTTAAGTGAATGTATAGGAGCCTTTGAACCAAGTGAGAGAGTAATTGTGGTAGGGGACTTGAATGCTAAAGTAGGAGAAACTTTTAGAGAGGGTGTGGTAGGTAAGTTTGGGGTGCCAGGTGTAAATGATAATGGGAGCCCTTTGATTGAACTTTGTATAGAAAGGGGTTTAGTTATAGGTAATACATATTTTAAGAAAAAGAGGATAAATAAGTATACACGATATGATGTAGGGCGAAATGACAGTAGTTTGTTGGATTATGTATTGGTAGATAAAAGACTGTTGAGTAGACTTCAGGATGTACATGTTTATAGAGGGGCCACAGATATATCAGATCACTTTCTAGTTGTAGCTACACTGAGAGTAAAAGGTAGATGGGATACAAGGAGAATAGAAGCATCAGGGAAGAGAGAGGTGAAGGTTTATAAACTAAAAGAGGAGGCAGTTAGGGTAAGATATAAACAGCTATTGGAGGATAGATGGGCTAATGAGAGCATAGGCAATGGGGTCGAAGAGGTATGGGGTAGGTTTAAAAATGTAGTGTTAGAGTGTTCAGCAGAAGTTTGTGGTTATAGGAAAGTGGGTGCAGGAGGGAAGAGGAGCGATTGGTGGAATGATGATGTAAAGAGAGTAGTAAGGGAGAAAAAGTTAGCATATGAGAAGTTTTTACAAAGTAGAAGTGATGCAAGGAGGGAAGAGTATATGGAGAAAAAGAGAGAAGTTAAGAGAGTGGTGAAGCAATGTAAAAAGAGAGCAAATGAGAGAGTGGGTGAGATGTTATCAACAAATTTTGTTGAAAATAAGAAAAAGTTTTGGAGTGAGATTAACAAGTTAAGAAAGCCTAGAGAACAAATGGATTTGTCAGTTAAAAATAGGAGAGGAGAGTTATTAAATGGAGAGTTAGAGGTATTGGGAAGATGGAAGGAATATTTTGAGGAATTGTTAAATGTTGATGAAGATAGGGAAGCTGTGATTTCGTGTATAGGGCAAGGAGGAATAACATCTTGTAGGAGTGAGGAAGAGCCAGTTGTGAGTGTGGGGGAAGTTCGTGAGGCAGTAGGTAAAATGAAAGGGGGTAAGGCAGCCGGGATTGATGGGATAAAGATAGAAATGTTAAAAGCAGGTGGGGATATAGTTTTGGAGTGGTTGGTGCAATTATTTAATAAATGTATGGAAGAGGGTAAGGTACCTAGGGATTGGCAGAGAGCATGCATAGTTCCTTTGTATAAAGGCAAAGGGGATAAAAGAGAGTGCAAAAATTATAGGGGGATAAGTCTGTTGAGTGTACCTGGTAAAGTGTATGGTAGAGTTATAATTGAAAGAATTAAGAGTAAGACGGACAATAGGATAGCAGATGAACAAGGAGGCTTTAGGAAAGGTAGGGGGTGTGTGGACCAGGTGTTTACAGTGAAACATATAAGTGAACAGTATTTAGATAAGGCTAAAGAGGTCTTTGTGGCATTTATGGATTTGGAAAAGGCGTATGACAGGGTGGATAGGGGGGCAATGTGGCAGATGTTGCAAGTGTATGGTGTAGGAGGTAGGTTACTGAAAGCAGTGAAGAGTTTTTACGAGGATAGTGAGGCTCAAGTTAGAGTATGTAGGAAAGAGGGAAATTTTTTCCCAGTAAAAGTAGGCCTTAGACAAGGATGTGTGATGTCACCGTGGTTGTTTAATATATTTATAGATGGGGTTGTAAGAGAAGTAAATGCGAGGGTCTTGGCAAGAGGCGTGGAGTTAAAAGATAAAGAATCACACACAAAGTGGGAGTTGTCACAGCTGCTCTTTGCTGATGACACTGTGCTCTTGGGAGATTCTGAAGAGAAGTTGCAGAGATTGGTGGATGAATTTGGTAGGGTGTGCAAAAGAAGAAAATTAAAGGTGAATACAGGAAAGAGTAAGGTTATGAGGATAACAAAAAGATTAGGTGATGAAAGATTGAATATCAGATTGGAGGGAGAGAGTATGGAGGAGGTGAACGTATTCAGATATTTGGGAGTGGACGTGTCAGCGGATGGGTCTATGAAAGATGAGGTGAATCATAGAAGTGATGAGGGAAAAAGAGTGAGTGGTGCACTTAGGAGTCTGTGGAGACAAAGAACTTTGTCCTTGGAGGCAAAGAGGGGAATGTATGAGAGTATAGTTTTACCAACGCTCTTATATGGGTGTGAAGCGTGGGTGATGAATGTTGCAGCAAGGAGAAGGCTGGAGGCAGTGGAGATGTCATGTCTGAGGGCAATGTGTGGTGTGAATATAATGCAGAGAATTCGTAGTTTGGAAGTTAGGAGGAGGTGCGGGATTACCAAAACTGTTGTCCAGAGGGCTGAGGAAGGGTTGTTGAGGTGGTTCGGACATGTAGAGAGAATGGAGCGAAACAGAATGACTTCAAGAGTGTATCAGTCTGTAGTGGAAGGAAGGCGGGGTAGGGGTCGGCCTAGGAAGGGTTGGAGGGAGGGGGTAAAGGAGGTTTTGTGTGCGAGGGGCTTGGACTTCCAGCAGGCATGCGTGAGCGTGTTTGATAGGAGTGAATGGAGACAAATGGTTTTTAATACTTGACGTGCTGTTGGAGTGTGAGCAAAGTAACATTTATGAAGGGATTCAGGGAAACCGGCAGGCCGGACTTGAGTCCTGGAGATGGGAAGTACAGTGCCTGCACTCTGAAGGAGGGGTGTTAATGTTGCAGTTCAAAAACTGTAGTGTAAAGCACCCTTCTGGCAAGACAGTGATGGAGTGAATGATGGTGAAAGTTTTTCTTTTTCGGGCCACCCTGCCTTGGTGGGAATCGGCCGGTGTGATTATAAAAATATATATATATATATATATATATATATATATATATATATATATATATATATATATATATATATATATATACATAAAATGTGACGATTAGGTAAAACTGGTTAATTAGCAAGAACTCATTTAAAATTAAGGTCTTTTTAAAATTTTCTCTTATACGTTTAAACATATATTTTTTTTCATTTATGCTAATGTAAAAATTAATAGTTTTGTCCCAAACGAACCTTAGAAAGCTTACCTAACCTTATTATAACAAGCGCAATTCAATTTAGCCTAACCCAACTAAATATATTTTAAATACGTTTACAATAATTTAATAATAAACAAACACAATGAAATATATTTCTTGTCACTCTGTTCAGAATGATTTTTACGAAATTATTGCATACACGATATTATAAATATATATATATATATATATATATATATATATATATATATATATATATATATATATATATATATATATATATATATATTATTTATTTATTATCACACTGGCCGATTCCCACCAAGGCAGGGTGGCCCGAAAAAGAAAAACTTTCACCATCATTCACTCATCACTGTCTTGCCAGAAGGGTGCTTTACACTACAGTTTTCAAACTGCAACATTAACACCCCTCCTTCAGAGTGCAGGCACTGTACTTCCCATCTCCAGGACTCAAGTTCGGCCTGCCGGTTTCCCTGAATCCCTTCATAATTGTTACTTTGCTCACACTCCAACAGCACGTCAAGTATTAAAAACCATTTGTCTCCATTCACTCCTATCAAACACGCTCACGCATGCCTGCTGGAAGTCCAAGCCCCTCGCACACAAAACCTCCTTTACCCCCTCCCTCCAACCCTTCCTAGGCCGACCCCTACCCCGCCTTCCTTCCACTACAGACTGATACACTCTTGAAGTCATTCTGTTTCGCTCCATTCTCTCTACATGTCCGAACCACCTCAACAACCCTTCCTCAGCCCTCTGGACAACAGTTTTGGTAATCCCGCACCTCCTCCTAACTTCCAAACTACGAATTCTCTGCATTATATTCACACCACACATTGCCCTCAGACATGACATCTCCACTGCCTCCTGCCTTCTCCTCGCTGCAACATTCATCACCCACGCTTCACACCCATATAAGAGCGTTGGTAAAACTATACTCTCATACATTCCCCTCTTTTCCTCCAAGGACAAAGTTCTTTGTCTCCACAGACTCCTAAGTGCACCACTCACTCTTTTTCCCTCATCAATTCTATGATTCACCTCATCTTTCATAGACCCATCCGCTGACACGTCCACTCCCAAATATCTGAATACGTTCACCTCCTCCATACTCTCTCCCTCCAATCTGATATACAATCTTTCATCACCTAATCTTTTTGTTATCCTCATAACCTTATTCTTTCCTGTATTCACCTTTAATTTTCTTTTGCACACCCTACCAAATTCATCCACCAATCTCTGCAACTTCTCTTCAGAATCTCCCAAGAGCACAGTGTCATCAGCAAAGAGCAGCTGTGACAACTCCCACTTTGTGTGTGATTCTTTATCTTTTAACTCCACGCCTCTTGCCAAGACCCTCGCATTTACTTCTCTTACAACCCCATCTATAAATATATTAAACAACCACGGTGACATCACACATCCTTGTCTAAGGCCTACTTTTACTGGGAAAAAATTTCCCTCTTTCCTACATACTCTAACTTGAGCCTCACTATCCTCGTAAAAACTCTTCACTGATTTCAGTAACCTACCTCCTACACCATACACTTGCAACATCTGCCACATTGCCCCCCCTATTCACCCTGTCATACGCCTTTTCCAAATCCATAAATGCCACAAAGACCTCTTTAGCCTTATCTAAATACTGTTCACTTATATGTTTCACTGTAAACACCTGGTCCACACACCCCCTACCTTTCCTAAAGCCTCCTTGTTCATCTGCTATCCTATTCTCCGTCTTACTCTTAATTCTTTCAATTATAACTCTACCATACACTTTACCAGGTATACTCAACAGACTTATCCCCCTATAATTTTTGCACTCTCTTTTATCCCCTTTGCCTTTATACAAAGGAACTATGCATGCTCTCTGCCAATCCCTAGGTACCTTACCCTCTTCCATACATTTATTAAATAATTGCACCAACCACTCCAAAACTATATCCCCATCTGCTTTTAACATTTCTATCTTTATCCCATCAATCCCGGCTGCCTTACCCCCTTTCATTTTACCTACTGCCTCACGAACTTCCCCCACACTCACAACTGGCTCTTCCTCACTCCTACAAGATGTTATACCTCCGTGCCCTATACACGAAATCACAGCTTCCCTATCTTCATCAACATTTAACAATTCCTCAAAATATTCCCTCCATCTTCCCAATACCTCTAACTCTCCATTTAATAACTCTCCTCTCCTATTTTTAACTGACAAATCCATTTGTTGTCTAGGCTTTCTTAACTTGTTAATCTCACTCCAAAACTTTTTCTTATTTTCACCAAAATTTGTTGATAACATCTCACCCACTCTCTCATTTGCTCTCTTTTTACATTGCTTCACCACTCTCTTAACCTCTCTCTTTTTCTCCATATACTCTTCCCTCCTTGCATTACTTCTACTTTGTAAAAACTTCTCATATGCTAACTTTTTCTCCCTTACTACTCTCTTTACATCATCATTCCACCAATCGCTCCTCTTCCCTCCTGCACCCACTTTCCTGTAACCACAAACTTCTGCTGAACACTCTAACACTACATTTTTAAACGTACCCCATACCTCTTCGACCCCATTGCCTATGCTCTCATTAGCCCATCTATCCTCCAATAGCTGTTTATATCTTACCCTAACTGCCTCCTCTTTTAGTTTATAAACCTTCACCTCTCTCTTCCCTGATGCTTCTATTCTCCTTGTATCCCATCTACCTTTTACTCTCAGTGTAGCTACAACTAGAAAGTGATTTGATATATCTGTGGCCCCTCTATAAACATGTACATCCTGAAGTCTACTCAACAGTCTTTTATCTACCAATACATAATCCAACAAACTACTGTCATTTCGCCCTACATTATATCTTGTATACTTATTTATCCTCTTTTTCTTAAAATATGTATTACCTATAACTAAACCCCTTTCTATACAAAGTTCAATCAAAGGGCTCCCATTTTCATTTACACCTGGCACCCGAAACTTACCTACCACACCCTCTCTAAAAGTTTCTCCTACTTTAGCATTCGGGTCCCCTACCACAATTACTCTCTCACTTGGCTCAAAGGCTCCTATACATTCACTTAACATCTCCCAAAATCTCTCTCTCCTCTGCATTCCTCTCTTCTTCAGGTGCATACACGCTTATTATGACCCACTTCTCGCATCCAACCTTTACTTTAATCCACATAATTCTTGAATTTACACATTCATATTCTCTTTTCTCCTTCCATAACTGATCATTTAACATTATTGCTACCCCTTCCTTTGCTCTAACTCTCTCAGATACTCCAGATTTAATCCCATTTATTTCCCCCCACTGAAACTCTCCTACCCCCTTCAGCTTTGTTTCGCTTAGGGCCAGGACATCCAACTTCTTTTCATTCACAACATCAGCAATCATCTGTTTCTTGTCATCCGCACTACATCCACACACATTTAAGCATACATGTATATATATATGTATATATATATATGTGTATATATATATGTGTATATATATATGTATATATATATATGTGTATATATATGTATATATATATATATATATATATATATATATATATATATATATATATATATATATATATATATATATATATATATATATGCAAAACAAGCACTCTGAAAGAATAGAGAAATTCTAAGCGCTTTCGTGACTACTCACATTATCCTTGATAATGTGAGTAGTCACGAAAGCGCTTGGAATTTCTCTATTCTTTCAGAGTGGTTGTTTTGCATATTCTGAAATCACCTGTTTACTGTGATCTTATTGCATATATATATATATATATATATATATATATATATATATATATATATATATATATATATATATATATATATATATATATATATATATATATATATATATATATATATACGTATATATATACGTATATATATATATATATATATATATATATATATATATATATATATATATATATATATATATATATATATATATATATATATATGTATTCTTTCCTATAAATTTCTTTTGACACAATAATCGCCTTATGGTTCAACTGAGATTCAAGAAACATTCCATTTCACGGAAAAACGACATAATTAAATTCCAAGTACTTTTACTCGATAGAAACATTTTAACTACATTGGAGAGAGAGAGAGAGAGAGAGAGAGAGAGAGAGAGAGAGAGAGAGAGAGAGAGAGAGAGAGAGAGAGAGAGAGAGAGAGAGAGAGAGAGAGAGAAGAGAGAGAGAGCAATATGTTCTACCAACTTGGTGATATTTACCATGCAGGCAGCAATATCCTGGGGAGTGGAGACAGGTCCTTCCACCCCTCGTCCCCAGGATTCACGTCCTCGGCTCCTCAATATTCCGACTGGGAGAGCACACATATTCTCAGGCCAAGCACAAATAAATCTCTTCCATATGCAACTTATCTTCGTTTTACTAAGTTAATTATCTTTCAAAATGTCCAACGTCACCTTCTTAAGTGGGACTTGCATGTGAGTAAATAGAATTGGCAAAGCTTATTGCTTGGGTAGCATTTATTCTGTTAGTGGGTTGGATTTGTGAAGGACGTGCTTAGTATGGGCCAACAGGCCTACTGCAGTGTTCCTCCTTTCTTATATTCTTAATGCTTCCTATATATTTTATTTTAAATTAGCTTAGGTTAAGTTAGGTTAGTCAAAGGTTCATAAACACATTATTATTATTATTATTATTATTATTATTATTATTATTATTATTGATTCACGGATAACCCGCACATAGGAGAGAGAAACTTGCGGCTACGTTTCGGTCCGACCTGGACCATTTACATGTCACACTAACGCACGGCGGTGAGGGAGCAAGTATACTATACAGAAGAGGTGGACAGTGACGGGACAGAGAGTGGAAGAAAGTAGGAAGTGGAGAGGTATTAGTAGAGGTAATGCTCTCCTATATACCGGTTATTTGTGTATTACTGCAGTCACGGTATTTATTATTTTTATTACTATCATTATTATACGAAGAGCTAAATCTCAAGATATGTACACTGAGAAGTGTAAGTTTCTCATCAGATATATATGCCTGGAATGCTTTTATTTCCTATTTTAGGAATTCGAAGTATTTGCGAATGGTAGTGAACAGGTTAAGTGCAGCCATAATGAGCCCATTTTCACGTCGATATGCTTTAAACCCACTTAACCAACTGTCTAGCCAGCAATTTGTGTCTGTTCTGAAGAGTTTATCTCTCTTGATGTTTATGTGCTAAGAGCAGTAGTGTGTATGCACACTTGTATCCTAGGATTTAAACCTATTAAAGCAACGCAGCTAAGCCAGAAAAACCACCAAAGAAAAACCACACCAAAGAAAACCTCCCCAAATAAAATACCTCAAGGAAAACCTCCAAGGAAAACACTCCCAAGGAAAACACTCCCAAGGAAAACACCCCCAAGGAAAACACCCCCAAGGAAAACATCCCCAAGGAAAGCACCCCAAGGAAAACACCCCCAAGGAAAACACCCCCAAGGAAAACATCCCCAAGGAAAGCACCCCAAGGAAAACACCCCCAAGGAAAACACACCTAGAAAAATACCCCAAGGAAAACATTCCAAGAAAAACAGTCCAGCTTAATTATGTAAGCTTTTTGAGTACTATATATTCTATCTTGCACCAACACTGACCAAGCAATCTATGTTAATTTGTAGCCAAATTTGACTTTCTCGTGATGTTGATCCTATAATGATAATCGATCCAGTTAAATAGCGACACAGCGGTTGTTGCAGCAAGGTTATGAAATGAACTGAGACAAGATTAAATATCTTAGATTGTAAATAAAATGCAGGAAATTCCGAGCCTAACCCCTGTGCAACTCGAGAGAGAGAGAGAGAGAGAGAGAGAGAGAGAGAGAGAGAGAGAGAGAGAGAGAGAGAGAGAGAGAGAGAGAGAGAGAGAGAGAGAGAGAGAGAACTTTCAAAAGAGCTGATGTAGGTAACAGGTTCTTAGCTTGCAAATAAACTTAGGAACCTTACCCTAACCTTGAGAAACCCTGTACCACACTTGGATCCACTTCAAGGACAGCGTGAAGCAAGCTTCTATACCACAAGACGGGCAGAAAGCAGCAAATTCACTCTGGCTGTACCCTTCTCCAGAGCATCACTTCATCTGAGATCATTTATCCTCAGGATGACTCGAGTATGGAACACATTCGTACAACATTATGATGTCAACGAGATAAAGGCAGTTGATCACATGAAAATGCTGGCCCACAGATGGCTCCAACGTCATCCTGTTCTCTACTTGTATGTTTCATAACAATAAAAATGCTTTCAAATGAGTTGATGTAGGTAACAGCTCTTAGCTTGTCAATAAGTTTGGGAATCCTTAACCTGTAAATAGCTTGTCAATAAAGTTAGGAATCCTTAACCTGTAAATAGCTTGTCAGTAAAGCTAGGGATCCTTAACCTAACCTTGTCACCCCCTGTGTCAAAAAAAAAAAAAAAAAAAAAGAGAGAGAAACAGAGAAAATGAGAAACAAGCAAGGAAACAGGCATGGGAAGAGGAAGCGCAGGGAAGACTACGATACAAATCTACAAGAAAACCACATGAGCAAAAGCAAAGACAGAAGAGAATGGAAGAAACATTAGAAAACAAGGTCAAAACCAACGCAGGAA
>NC_091300.1:27507044-27509544 GCF_038502225.1 Cherax quadricarinatus | reverse complement strand
GACACAAGTCATTAAAGAAGAAAAAATAGGAATGTAATAATATCAGAGTTAACAGAAGATACAATTGTACTAGAAGGGTGAGTACGAGAGTACGTACAAGAGTACGTTAACTCCCGAGTTGACTATGAGTACAACAGGAAACGGGGTACGTTACCTCCAGGTCTGACTACTGACTATCAGCATGAGTACAACAATAAACGGGAGTCCGTTACCTCCAGGACTGACTATTACGTTAGTGGCTCACCAGACCATGAAATACAGAGGCGGAATTTACATGTAATATTCAGATAAATATACTACACCACATTTCTACACTGGCGAGAGTTTGCCAGCCCCGCAAACTGTGTGTGTGTGTGTGTGTGTGTGTGTGTGTGTACTCACCTAATTGTACTCACCTAATTGTGGTTGCAGGGGTCGAGACTCAGCTCCTGGCCCCGCCTCTTCACTGATCGCTACTGGATCCTCTCTCTCTCTGCTTCCTGAGCTTTGTCATACCTCTTCTTAAAACTATGTATGGTTCCTGCCTCCACTACTTCACTTGCTAGGCTATTCCACTTGCTGACAACTCTATGACTGAAGAAATACTTCCTAACGTCCCTGTGACTCGTCTGAGTCTTCAGCTTCCAGTTGTGACCCCTTGTCCCTGTGTCCCCTCTCTGGAACATCCTATCTCTGTCCACCTTGTCTATTCCCCGCAGTATCTTGTATGTCGTTATCATGTCTCCCCTGACCCTTCTGTCCTCCAGTGTCGTCAGTCCGATTTCCCTTAACCTTTCCTCGTACGACATTCCCTTGAGCTCTGGGACTAGCCTTGTTGCAAACCTTTGTACTTTCTCTAACTTCTTGACGTGCTTGACCAGGTGTGGGTTCCAGACTGGTGCTGCATACTCCAGTATGGGCCTAACATACACAGTGTACAGTGTCTTGAACGATTCCTTATTGAGGTATCGGAACGCTATTCTCAGGTTTGCCAGGCGCCCGTATGCTGCAGCGGTTATTTGGTTGATGTGTGCCTCCGGTGATGTACTCGGTGTTATGGTCACCCCAAGGTCTTTCTCCCTGAGTGAGGTCTGTAGTCTTTGTCCACCTAGCCTATATTCTGTCTGGGGTCTTCTTTGCCCCTCCCCAATCTTCATGACTTTGCATTTGGCTGGATTGAATTCGAGGAGCCAGTTACTGGACCACATGTCCAGCCTCTCCAGGTCTCTTTGCAGTCCTGCCTCATCCTCGTCCGATTTAATTCTTCTCATCAACTTCACGTCATCTGCGAACAGGGACACTTCAGAGTCTATTCCTTCCATCATGTCGTTCACATATATCAAAAATAGCACTGGTCCTAGAACTGACCCCTGTGGGACCCCGCTCGTAACAGGCGCCCACTGTGATACCTCTTCACGTACCATGACTCGTTGCTGCCTCCCTGTCAGGTATTCCCTTATCCATTGCAGTGCCCTTCCTTTTATGTGTGCCTGATCCTCCAGCTTCTGCACTAATCTCTTGTGGGGAACTGTGTCAAAGGCCTTCCTGCAGTCTAGGAAAACGCAATCTACCCAACCCTCTCTCTCGTGTCTTACTTCTGTTACCTTGTCATAAAACTCCAGGAGGTTTGTGATACAAGATTTGCCTTCCATGAACCCATGCTGGTTTTCATTTATAATCTTGTTCCTTTCCAGGTGTTCGACCACTCTCCTCCTGATAATCTTCTCCATGACTTTGCACACAATACATGTCAGAGACACAGGTCTGTAGTTTAGTGCCTCGTTTCTGTTTCCTTTCTTAAATATGGGGACTACATTAGCTGTCTTCCATTTCTCAGGTAGTTGCCCAGTTTCAAGGGATGTGTTGAAGATTGTGGTTAGAGGCACACACAGCATCTCTGCTCCTTCTCTAAGGACCCATGGGGAGATGTTGTCCGGTCCCATCGCCTTTGAGGTGTCAAGGTCACTTAAGAGCTTCTTCACCTCCTCCTCAGTTGTTCGTATGTCATCCAACACTTGTTGGTATATTCCCTCTTGATGTTCCCTTCTGTGCTGTCTTCCCACAGCCCTTCCTGTCTCTACTGTAAAAACTTCCTTAAATCTCCTGTTCAGCTCCTCACATACCTCCTGATCATTTCTTGTGAGTTCTCCACCTTCTGTCCTTAATCTGATCACCTGGTCTTTGACTGTTGTCTTCCTCCTGATGTGGCTATACAACAGTTTCGGGTCAGTCTTGATTCTCGATGCTATGTCATTTTCATACTGTCGCTGGGCCTCCCTCCTTACCTGTGCGTACTCATTCCTGGCTCTGCGACTGATCTCCCTATTTTCGTGTGTTCTCTGCCTTCTGTACTTTTTCCATTCTCTATTGCACTTTGTTTTTGCCTCCTTACACCGTCGGGTAAACCAGGGGCTTGTTCTGGTCTTCCCGTTGTTACTGTTGCCCTTGGGAATGAACCTTTCCACTGCCTCCTTGCATTTTGTTGCTACATATTCCATCATTTCATTTACTGGCTTTCCTG
>NC_091300.1:27467044-27502044 GCF_038502225.1 Cherax quadricarinatus | reverse complement strand
ACAGCACCGGTCCTAGGACTGACCCCTGTGGAACCCCGCTCGTCACAGGCGTCCACTTTGACACTTCGTCACGTACCATGAATCTCTGATGCATTCCCGACAGGTATTCCCTGATCCATTGCAGCGCCTTCCCTGTTATCTATGTCTGGTCCTCCAGTTTTTGTACTAATCTCTTATGTGGAACTGTGTCAAATGCCTTCTTACATTCTAAGAAAATGCAATCTACTTATCCCTCTCTCTCTTTTGTCTTACTTCTGTCACCCTGTTATAGAACTCCAGTAGGTTTGTGACACAGGATTTCCCGTCCCTGAAACCATGATGGTTGTCATTGATAAGCGCATTCCTGTCTAGGTGCTCCACCACTGTTCTCATGATAATCTTCTCTATAACTTTGCATACTATACATGTCAATGACACTGGTCTGTAGTTTAATGCTTCGTGTCTGTCTCGTTTTTTATAAATTTGGACTACATTTACTGTCTCTGTACCTCAGGTAGTCGCCCTGTTTCGATAGATGTGTTGAAGATTGTTGTTAGTGGTACACATAGCACCTCTGCTCCCTCTGTCAGGACCCATGGAGAGATGTTGTCCGTCCCCATCGCCTTTGAGGTATCTAGCTCACTTAGCAGCTTCTTCACGTCTTCCTCGGTTGTATGTATTGTGTCCAACACTTGATGGTGTACCCCACCTCTCCATTTTTCTGGAGTCCCTTCTGTCTCCTCTGTGAACACTTCTTTGAATCTCATGTTGAACTTCTCACATACCTCACGGTTGTTTCTTGTGATCTCCCCTCCTTCCTTCCTCAGCCTGATAACCTGGTCCTTGATGGTTGTTTTCCTCCTGATGTGGCTGTACAACAGCTTCAGGTCAGATTTGGCTTTTGCTGCTATGTCACATTCATATTGTCATTGGGCCTCCCTTCTTACCTGTGCATATTTATTTCTGGCTCTACGACTGCTCTCCTTATTCTCCTGGGTCTTTCACCTTTTATACTTCTTCCATTCTCTAACACACTAGGTTTTGGCCTCTCTACACCTTTGAGTGAACCAAGGGGTCATCCTGGCTTTTTCGTTATTTCTGTTACCCTTGGGTGCAAACCTCGCCTCAGCTTCCTTGCATATTGTTGTCACATATTCCATCGTCCTATTAGCTGACTTCCTTGCCAGTTCTCTGTCCCACTGAACACCATGCAGGAAATTCTTCATGCCTGTGTAGTCCAGTCTCTTGTAGTTTGGCTTCATTCATCCTGCTCTTCTTGCTTCCCACTCCACTTGTAACTCTACTATGTATTCGAAGTTCAGAACCACGTGGTCACTGGCCCTGAGGGGTCTTATGTATATGATGTCCTCAATATCTGCACTACTCAAGGTGAATTTTGATCCAGTGTTGCTGGCTCATCTGCTTCTTTCTCTCTGGTAGTGTCCCTTACGGGTTGGTACATGAGGTTTTTCAGTACCACCTCCATTATCTTAGCTCTCCATGTTTCTGGGCCCCCACGTGGCTCCAGGTTCCTCCAGTCAATTTCTTTATGACTGAAGTCACCCACAATCAGCAGCTATGCTTTGCTCGCATGAGCCCTTCTGGTCACTTCAGTGTGTTAATCATCATTCCTTTACTCTCATCATACTCTTGCCTTGGCCTCCTGCTGAAGTGTTCCTATTATGTAATCTCTTGCTTCTCCTCTGTCTCTCTCCAGCTCATCAAAATCCCATTGGTTTTTAATGAGTAGTGCTACTCCTTTACCCCCTTTCTGTTATCTCTGTCTTTTCTCAGGACCCAATATCAGATTGGAAAGATGGCATCTGTTATCATTCCCATGAACTTGGTTTCCGTGAGAGCTATGATGTCCAGTGATGCCTCTAATTCTTTCATGCCACTCCTCCCACTTATTTGTTATTTCATCAGTGTTGGTGTACCGTACCTTCAGTTTCCTCTCCAACATTGTATTTGTGGAGTCTGTGGGGGTGATGGACCTGGCAGTGTGCTGTGGGATTCTACAGCATAGTGTGGGGTGGGGGTTGTAAGTGTGGATTGTGGGTTGTGTTGGGATAGCGTGTTTGGCTGTGGGGCTCTGAGGGTGATTCTGTGTGTGCTTGCGCTTGTTGCCCTGTCCTGCTCCTTTCGTTTCTGTGTCCTTTCCCTCAGCCGCTGTCATTTGTATGTTGATAATTCCTTCAGCCGTGGTTTCTGTTGCAGGATCCTGTTCCACACCATTTCTCTCTTGAAAATCAGTTTGACTGGCTAATTTCTCCCTTCACATAACCCCCTTTTCTCTGAAAATTTACCATCTCAGACATGTCGTCCTTGCCCATTTCTTTGATGATGTTTTCAATCCTATTTCTCTTTCTGCCATCTTTCATTGTGTGTCATCCCTTCATTCTCCTGAAACCCATGAATAAACACTGACTTCTTCCTCTCCTCCCATTGTCTTTCCCTCTGTGTCTCTGGGTACCATTTGTACATGGCTTTGTCTCCCTTATTTTTTCCTGTAACTCTTGGTCGCATGGTCGTGCCTCTGTGTGAGATCTGTCACCTTCTCTACCTTCTCTCCCTCAAATACTGCTATCCTTGCTCCCAACAGTTCTCCCCCTTCATTCCTCGGCCCTGCTTGGTGGACTGATAGGGCCTTAGAGTAAGTCTTGTCTTCCTTTCCATTGGGCTCCTCATTCAGTAGGGATGTACCTGCTTGAGCTGCCATGTCTCCTCTGGGCAATAGCCCTGTAATTTGCTTCAGCATATTTACCTTGTATTTTAGGGCCTGTATTCTGGCTTCTGCAGCTTCAGCTTGCGACTCCCATTTCTTCTTCTCTGCCTCCATCCTCTTCTCCATTTTCACAGAAAGACTACCTAGTTTGCTCTCCCACTCTTGTTCCATCCTTTTACATTGCTCTTCGATCCATTCTTCCTTACCAGGACCATTTTCCTCTGATACTCTAAGCCTTTGCCTTCCCCTCTGATCCCCCATTTTTTTGAATGGGTTAGGCATTGCAGTACATGTGTGTGTGTGTGTGTGTGTGTGTGTGTGTGTGTGTGTGTATGTGGGAGTTGGGGAGTTGTAAGGGGGAGAGATATGGAGAGAGAGAGAGAGGGGGGGGGACAGGGAGAGTGATGGGAAGGTGGAGAGTGGGAAGGGGGGTATAGGGAGTGGGAGAGAAAGGGGGAAGGGAGGGAGGGAGGAGGGAGAAGAGAGAGAGGAAGAGAGAGAGGGAGAAGAGAGAGAGGAAGAGAGAGTGTACTCACCTATATGTGGTTGAATGAGTCGAGTCATAGCTCCTGGCCCTGCCCCTTCACTGGTCGATAATAATTCACTCTCTCCCTACTCCATGATCTTTGTAATACCTCTTCTTAAAGCTATTTATGGAACTTGCTTCCATTACTTCTCTCTCCACATTATTCCACTTCCTGACAACTCTAAGACTAAAGAAATACTTCCTAACATCTCTATGACTCATCTGGGTTTTCAGCTTCCAATTGTGTCCCCTTGTTTCTGTATCCCATCTCTGAAACATTCGATCCTTGCCCACCTTGTCAATGCCTCTCAGTACTTTATACGTTGTTATCATGTCCCCTCTATCCCTCCTATCCTCTTGTGTCGTCAGTTTGAGTTCCCTTAACCTCTCCTCATAAGACATACCCCTCAGTTCCGGGACTAATCGTGTTGCAAATTTTTGCACTTTCTCCAATTTCTTGACGTGTTTGACTAGGTGAAGGTTCCATACTGGCGCTGCATAATCCAGTATAGGCCTTACGTAAACGGTGTACAATGTCGTGAATGACTCCATACTCAAATGTCTAAACGCCAATCTCGGGTTTGCCAATCTCCCATATGCTGCAGCAGTTATTTGATGTGTGCCTCAAGTCATAATGCTTACCCCAAGATCCTTTTCTTTAATTGACGTTTGCAGCTTTTGATTTCCAAACCTGTACACTGTCTGCGGTCTTCTGTCTCCTTCTCTAATCTTCATGACCTTGCACTTACTGGGGTTAAACTCCAGAAGCCATTTGTCGGACCATACTTGTAGTCTGTCCAGATCCCCTTGTAATCTTAGCTGATCCTCGCCCACTTGTACTCTCCTAATCAGTTTCACATCATTAGCGAACAGTGACACTTCTGAATCTATTCCTTCCACCATGTCATTCACGTAAACAAGAAACAGCACCAGGCCTAGGACTGAACCTTGTGGAACCCCACTCGACACATGCGCCCACTCTGACACTTCAGCAGGTACCAACCCTCGTTGTTTCCTTCCTGTCAGGTATTCCCTGATCCATTGCAGTACTTTCCCCTCTTATTCCTGCCTTCTCCTCTAATTTTTTCACCAGTCTCTTGTGTGGTACTGTGTCAAAAGCCTTCTTGCAGTCTAAAAAGATGCAATCTACCCATCCCTCTCTCTCCTGTCTTACTTCTGTTACCTTATCCTAGAACTCAAGTAGATTGGTGGCACAGGATTTCCCATCTATGAAGCCGTGCTGACTGTCACGTATGAGCCCAATCTTTTCAATGTGTTCCACCACTCTTCTCCTGATAATCTTTTCCATGACTTTACATACTATACAAGTCAGTGGCACTGGTCTGTAGTTTAACGCTGCTTGTCTGTCTCCTTTCTTAAAAATAGGAACTACATGTGCTGTCTTCCACGCCTAAGGCAACTACCCAGTTTCGATAGATTTATTAGTGTGTGTGTGTGTGTGTGTGTGTGTGTGTACTCACCTATTTGTACTCACCTATTTGTGGTTGCAGGGATCGAGTCCTAGCTCCTGGCCCCGCCTCTTCACCGGTTGCTACTGGGTCCTTTCTCTCCCCGCTCCATGAGCTTTATCATACCTCGTCTTAAAACTATGTATGGTTCCTGCCTCCACTACATCACTTTCTAGGCTATTCCACTGCCTGACAACTCTGACTGAAGAAATACTTCCTAATATCTCTCTGACTCATCTGTGTCTTCAACTTCTAATTGTGACCTCTTGTTTCTGTGTCCCCTCCCTGGAACATCCTGTCTTTGTCCGCCTTGTCTATTCCGCGCAGTATTTTATATATCGTTATCATGTCTCCCCTGACCCTCCTGTCCTCTAGTGTCGTCAGGCCGATTTCCCTTAACCTATCTTCATAAGACATTCCCCTTAGCTCAGGAACTAGCCTTGTCGCAAAACTTTGCGCTTTCTCTAGTTTCTTGACGTACTTTATCAAGTGCGGGTTCCAAACAGGTGCTGCATACTCCAGTATGGGCCTGACGTACACGGTGTACAGTGTCTTGAACGATTCCTTATTAAGGTATCGGAACGCTGTTCTCAGGTTTGCCAGGCGCCCATATGCTGCAGCAGTTACCTGGTTGATGGGTGCTTCCGGAGACATGCTCGGTGTTATACTCACTCCAAGATCTTTCTCCTTGAGCGAGGTTTGCAGTCTTTGGCCACCTAGCCTATACTCTGTCTGCGGTCTTCTTTGCCCTTCCCCTATCTTCATGACTTTGCATTTGGCGGGATTAAATTCGAGAAGCCAGTTGCTGCACCAGGTGTCCAGTCTGTCCTGGTCTCTTTGAAGTCCTGCCCAGTCCTCATCTGATTTAATTCTCCTCATTAACTTCACATCGTCTGCGAACAGGGACACTTCTGAGTCTAACCCTTTCATCATGTCGTTCACATATACCAAAAATAGCAATGGTCCTAGGACCGACCCCTGTGGGACCCCGCTCGTCACAGGTGCCCATTGTGATACATCATTACGTACCATGACTTCGTTGTTGCCTCCATGTCAGGTATTCTCTGATCCATTGCAGTGCCCTTCCTGTTATATGAGCCTCATCCTCTAGCTTCTGCACTAATCTCTTGTGAGGAACTGTGTCAAAGGCCTCTCTCGTGTCTTACTTCTGTTACTTTATCATAAAACTCCAGAAGGTTTGTGACACAGGATTTTCCTTCCATGAATCCATGCTGGTTGGCGTTTATACTCTTGTTCCGTTCCAGGTGCTCCACCACTCTCCTGATAATCTTCTTAACTTTGCATACTATACACGTCAGTGACACAGGTCCATAGCTTAGTGCCTCTTTTCTGTACTTCCTTAAATCTCATATTGAGCTCCTCACATACCTCTTGATCGTTTCTTGTGAGTTCTTTTACTGTCTCATGAACATGAATTTTTAGCTGTCATACGTTGTGGTTACTGAAGAGCTTTGTACTGTGGATAAGTCTTTAATCTCTTCGATATTGCTATTAAAACTATGGCTTCGAAGCATCTCTTTGTGACAGGCGACGCTACAACGAGAGACGACTGATGAAGGTTCTTTGGATTTTTAACTCTCTCTCTCTCTCTCTCTCTCTCTCTCTCTCTCTCTCTCTCTCTCTCTCTCTCTCTCTCTCTCTCTCTCTCTCTCTCTCTCTCTCTCTCTTACCTTCCGCTCTTTTCTCTCCATCTTTTATTTAGCATTATTTATCTTCCAAGGGTATTTTCCTTGCAATGAAAGCCATTCGTCGTGTATCAGTGTCTTAATCCACGTCGCCGCTCTTGAGGGAGCGGAGAAGACGACTGCTTCACACTGTTAGTAGCAATTAAATCTGACAGATCGACGTCAACTTCCTCCACTGTAGACGATGCTATTACTGTGAATTTACAATACCTTACTGTTGACGTTGAAATTAACCCATACAATTCAAAGAACTGTAAAATTTGAGCACTTAGATGTAATGAACATTAAGTGCAGTAATAACTGTAGAATAACGGCATTGTTAAGCCGTTACAAACGGCTTAACAAAGATCCTAGAGAAAGAAACGTTGACACAGTAAAAGTCACACTAGTTGCATCTGTTTGCATTGACCTAACATTAAATATAGCGAACACTGAAATATAATGAACGGCCCGAAAATTGTGAACATCGCTAAAATATAGCTAGGAATCATAAAATACGATATTTGGGCTATGGTGCTTACGCTGGATCCGGGCCTGGGGGATGCTGTCAGGAGCTACCAGCATGAAGCTGTTGATTCTTGTCCCTCAAGGAACGTCCCTTGATGCTGGTGAGGACTCTTGATCACATGAATTGAACTTGTTCTTCCCATTCACAGATCGAACCTGATTATCTCCCATTCCCGAGGAGCTGTATGAATCCTAAATATTATTGTAACGTTGAATCACCGGGCATCTCCACCGTGTCCTGGTCATAGACTTTTTTAAAGGGATTTTCGAATCTGAGAGAAAACAGTATCATTTGATTCTAAATCAGTTGTATAATGTGATTCATAGAAATAAAATCTGTCATTGTCATTGTCATTTTAAATAACATTTTTGTGGTTGACCTGTTCCAACCAGTAACTGGCAGGTGACTCCCTTTTTATTCATAATATCCAAAGCGAAATGGACCTTTTCGAGAAAAATCTGTCTTCGGCACATTCTTCTCCAACGCGAGGGACACAGCCCGTTTGAATGTCATCAAAAACCTTTTTGTCCTTAAACAACTTCCAAACAAACGAGCCCCTTTTATCGCTGATAGATTTATGCGAGAGGTTAAAAGACCTCGTTAGGGTCCCCGTATGGGCCGTCCCTAACTTCCTCCCCTTCAAAATATACGGGAGACATCTCGTTGAATGTAGTTATAGATCCACCATTTCTCTTTTCCCCATTTTTTTCATGCCTCGGAGAACGGAGATTAATGCAAACCTCTCTCTGTCTCTCTGTCTCTCTGTCTCTGTCTCTCTGTCTGTCTGTCTGTCTGTTTGTCTCTCTCTCTCTCTCTCTCTCTCTCTCTCTCTCTCTCTCTCTCTCTCTCTCTCTCTCTCTCTCTCTCTCTCTCTCTCTCTCTCTCTCTCTCTCTCTCTCTCTCTCTCTCTCTCTCTCTCTCTCTCTCTCTCTCTCTCTCTCTCCCTCTCTCTCTCCCTCCTCTCTCTCCCTCCTCTCTCTCTCTTTCTCTCTCTCTCTCTCTCTCTCTCTCTCTCTCTCTCTCTCTCTCTCTCTCTCTCTCTCTCTCTCTCCTGCCCACCGTCTGTCCCTCACTACCTGTCTCTCACTGCCCTCTCCCTACTCCTCACTTTCGCTCCAACATTCCTCACTCCCCTCACCATTCCTTCAAGGAACTATACAAAGTTCCGTCCCTCTAGACCAACAGCCATTTTTCAGCCATCAGCCTTCTGAGTGAGGGGACAGCGACGTCCCTTCTCTTGAGCTAAGTGACTTTCCTTTTCTCTAGGTATTCAGTCAAGCCGAAGAAACTGGGAAGACAGATAGGGAAGGTGGGCATGTGGAAAGGATATTTTGAAGATGGAAAGGCTGAGGAAGGATGAAGAGCGATGGTAAACAGGAGGATGAGCAGGAGGCGGAAATCCTAAGGAAGACATTAACAAAGATTTATAACATATCACTGGAGACAGGAGTTTCAAGAGCTGGAAAACAGCCAATTTACTCATAATTTTCTAGAAAAGTGATAGATAAAGTCAACAAAAATACGAAGGTTGAAGTTTTCAAGGAGAAATTGCACCGATAGTTCTTACATGTGCCATATCATCCAGTCAACGAGACTGCTAACAGCAATAGCATGGTTGAATAGCCAGTCTTCAAAGGAGCATAACCCATCGCTTTACTAATGGATTAGAAGAAACGTCAGAACTGTTCACAGTTATGTCACATGCAAACCAATATTTCTGACATGCAGGGTAATGAAGCAAGTAGTAAGAAAGAGAATTGGCCATTTTAAAGACACTGACTTCATCAACCAGGCTGTGATGGATATGTGGGGCAGCGGGCCACCAGCAGCAGCAGTCTGGTTGACCAGGCAAGCACCAGTCGAGCCTGGCCCATGGCCGGGCTCGGAGAGTAGGCAAACTCTCGAAACTCTTCAAAGGTATAAGGTAAGGTATACTTCATTACAAAACACCGGCGAGAGTTCTGAAAGGAAGAAGATTTTGCCTCACTAACCTGAAAGGTTCCTGTAAGATGCTTCATGGGATCGACGCCCCGGTGTCCTAGTTCCAGACCAGGCCTCCCGGTTTATCAAGGCTTGGTCAGCCAGACTATTACTGCTGGCCGCATGTAGGCCACCATACGAGCCACAGCCCAGCTGGTCAGGTATTGTTTTGAACAACTTGTCAAGTTCTCTCTCGAAGAAAGTCCGATATAAGTCTATGATTGAATGACGAACATCAGGTTAAAATAAAAAAGATCATGGGCGAGTGGACTGCAAATTCTTTGACTACCAAAAGGCCTTCGATGCAGTGCCCCACAAGTGGCAAAATTCCAAATTGGAAAGACGAGTGAGATATCATGATTATTACTCCAGTGACAACACAGTATCATTTTACACCAATCTTTTTCTTTTTTACGATGAGATGTATTAGCTAATTTTGTAGACGTTCCCTGTACATAGTAATATTGATACATTCTTATTTTACTTTAGGTTAGGCTACGAGGAACGGTTGCCGACTGTATCGAAACCAGACGACGAAAGCGTAGAAAGTGAGATGTATGGTATCAAGTGGAAGATACGTTAAGTGTCTGTCACGTCCTTAACAGTACCTGTGTTATACCTTTGATGGGTTTCAAGAGTTTTCTTACTCCTACAGCCCGACCCTGGGCCGGGCTTGTCTGGTGCTTGCCTAATCAGCCAGGATGTTGCTGCTGGCGGCCTACTGGCCCGCATATCCATCACAGCCTGAGTGATCTGGCAGTTGGTGGAGCTACTTGTCACGTTTTCTCTTGAAGATTTCTACATTTGTTTTGGCTGTTTCACCAGGAGGGAGAGATACATCATAATCTACACTTGGAAAATCTTGGAAGGAATGGTCCCAAATCTGCACACAGAAATCACTTCCTACGAAAGTAAAAGACTGGGCAGGCGATGCAAAATACCGCCAATAAAAAGTAGGGGCGCCATTGGTACACTAAGAGAAAACACCATAAGTGTCCGGGGCCCAAAACTGTTCAACAGCCTCCCATCAAGCATTAGGGGAATTGCCAATAAACCCCTGGCTGCCTTCAAGAGAGAGCTGGACAGATACCTAAAGTCAGTGCCGGATCAGCCGGGCTGTGGCTCGTACGTCGGACTGCGTGCGGCCAGCAGTAACAGCCTAGTTGATCAGGCCCTGATCCATCGGGAGGCCTAGTCATGGACCGGGCCGCGGGGGCGTTGATCCCCGGAATAACCTCCAGGTAACCTCCAGGTATATCTCTTACTCGAGAACGTTATTTGGGCCCAGTCCCTCAAATACTTTTCACGTAAATATTATCGTGTATCTCTATTTTCCCTGCTCCAGGGAGTACATATTTAGGCCTTTGAGGAGTTCCAGTTCTGATATTTATCCTGCCTTTAATAGAATTGCGAACAATGAACAGAAAGAGCACAAACTATTTGAAAAGTGTCACTGTTGGCATTATTTCCTTTATTTTGAAAGTTCTCGTTATCTATTAATCATTTTTCTTTTTGTCGTAACATTTGCTTCATTGTGTTCTTTGAGAGAACTGTCAGCTGATACAAGTTTACTCCCAGTTCTTGCACATGTTCCTCTCGTTCTATTTGGTGATGCTCTTGTGTTTGGTATACCTTGTCTCTCTTGTGTTCTTCATTCTTTCCATATCTAAACGCTTGGAAATTGTCACCACTGAACATTATGTTATTCTCCTCTGCCAACTGGAAGACGTTGCTTATATATT
The DNA here is from genome assembly GCF_038502225.1 of Cherax quadricarinatus. NCBI lineage: Eukaryota > Metazoa > Arthropoda > Malacostraca > Decapoda > Parastacidae > Cherax > Cherax quadricarinatus. Next base: position 27,491,409 of record NC_091300.1, on the reverse strand, counting down.
CTTATATATTTGCTTATTTTTATATATTCTCTTTACCCTTTCGAAGACTTTTATAATGTGTGATGCTCGGGATAACGACCTCTTAATTTTTGGTTAGTGCTCTACTGCCTCCTTTAGGCAAAGGAGCAATATTTGCCTCTTTAAGTTCTCTGATATTTCACCTAGATCTAATAAGCTCTTTTCTCCAAAGGATACCGAATGTTTGTACTAGTGGCACTTTTCAGTTCTTTACGAATAAGGAATTTCACGAATCCGGTCCAGGTGCGTGACTGAGCACGTTTTCTATTTCTTTTCCGAATTCTACGTCATTAGACGAAATAAATAAAAGTTTCTTCTTTCTCCATCCTACTTTGGTTAAGTGGGTTACTGAACTTCCCCTCATGTGACTAATGGTCCAATTCTACAGGTACCTGAAGGATACCTGAAGGATGCTTGCTGGTGTCAATGTCCCCGCGGCCTGGTCTCAGACCAAGCCTCCTGGTGGATCAAAACCTGATCACCCAGACTGTTTAGCGTTGAAATCTTATTTAGCCAACATCCCTCCTCGTACATTATTGCTGGAGTTCCCCAACCCTGAGTTTATACTCGTTCATACTTCCATGATGTTGTGATCCGAGTGTACTGGTTTTGTGATTATGTCTCTGATTAGTTCCTCGTTGTTCGTGGAGATCCAATCTGGTGTTATTTTCACATCTAGTGGGTTCTGTTATCAGTTGGTTCAAAGCAAACTCTTTTTTTTCTTTTTTTACATGAAAAATGCTGTTCGTTTTCCATATCTCTGAACCGCATCGAGGTTTTGCACATCTCCAGATGTAAGTACCTGCATTGCAGTGCACTGCGGTGTTTATGTTCGTTGCTGTTATTATTTGTTAATTTTATCCTTGTTTTTATTGCGTGTGTGTTGTGTATACATATATTTTATTGCCACGAGCGCTGAGTGGCGTATACGATCAAAGTGCTCCTAAAATATAAAATACAACAACTGCTACTACCACTACGCATGAAGCAGACAGAGGATTGAGCCTCCACAACTCCATACGTTGAATGACCCACACAAGCTTAGCGCTTCACATAAATGTCATTGAATCCGAGGGTAAGTCCTCGAACTCACAATGTTTATATGGTTTTGAGTATTCATGTTATGTGAACGACCTACTTCGTGAGAGAGAGAGAGAGAGAGAGAGAGAGAGAGAGAGAGAGAGAGAGAGAGAGAGAGAGAGAGAGAGAGAGAGAGAGAGACGGGAAGAGGATATGAAGGAACAAGCATTTAGAAGGGAAAGGTAAGTCTCTCTACGGGCGAGTGAAGGAGAAAGGACGGTACCTTTACCTTTGAACCTTTGAAGAGTATCGAGAGTTTCACTGCTCTCTGATACTTGCCTGGTCAAATAGGCTGTTGCTGCTGGAGGCCCGCTGCCACACATATCCATAAAAGCCTGGTTGATCTGGCGCCTGGTGAAGATACTTGTCCAGTTTCCTCTTGAAGGCTTCTACACTTGTTCCAACCGTGTTTCTGATATCTCCTGGCAGAGTCAGGAGAGGAGAGAGGAAGAGACAGAGTAGACCAGAAAGGGTAAAGAACGCGCCCTTTAAGAATATACGTAGTGGGAAGCAGTGTGTGTGTGGTGGTTGGTGGGTATTGAGAGGTGGGAGGGGATGTGTGGATGAAGGTGGGTCTGGGAGGATGAGAAGACTCGGTGGAGTGGGAGGTAGTTTGGGGATGGTGGCATGTGTAATGTTAGGGGACTGGGGGAAGAGGTGTAGGTCACTGGTCTTTATATTGGAAACCGTTCAAAAGTCCTTTTATATTTTTTTTAACCTCTGGTTAAGCCAGATATAAGGAAGTCACTGGCTCATGCACCACTGGTTTTGCCAGATTTACGTACTTCATGTCTGTTGTCATATGTGCATTCAGTGGCCACTTTATTAGGTACAAATGTTTAATCGGCCAATCACGTGGCAGCATCGCAGTGTCTAAAGGCATGCAGTTATGGTCAAGATGTTCAACTATTGTTCAAACTGAACATAAGAATGGGGAAGTGACTTTTATATTCTATAGAATGGACTTTAATTTTAAATGAGTTCTCGCTAATTGGCCAGTTTTACCTATTCGGCACGACACATACACACACACACACAAATACACACACACAAACACACACAAACATACACACACACACACACACACACACACACACACACACACAAATACACACACACAAACACACACAAAAATACACAAACACACACACACACACACACACACACACACACACACACACACACATACACACACACACACACACAAACACACACAAACACAAACACACACACACACACACACACACACACACACACACACACACACACACACACACACACACACACACACACACACACACACACACACACACACACACACACACACGTACTCATATGCAACAGGCCTAGTGTCTAATCGACATGTGCCTAGGACAAAATGGTAACTAACACACACACACACACACACACATACACACACACACACACAAACACACACACACACACACACACACGTACTCATATACAACAGGCCTAGTGTCTAATCGACATGTGCCTAGGACAAAATGGTAACTAACTAACACACACACACACACACACACACACACACACATACACACAACACACACAACACACACACACACACAAATACACACACACACACACACACACACACACACACACACACACACACACACACACACACACACACACACACACACACACACACACACACACACAGTATGCGGCACCAGTTTGGAACCCACACCTAGCCAAGCACGTGAAGAAACTAGAGAAAGTGCAAAGGTTTGCAACAAGACTAGTCCCAGAGCTAAGAGGTATGTCCTACGAGGAGAGGTTAAGGGAAATCAACCTGACGACACTGGAGGACAGGAGAGATAGGGGGGACATGATAACGACATACAAAATACTGAGAGGAATTGACAAGGTGGACAAAGACAGGATGTTCCAGAGATTGGACACAGTAACAAGGGGACACAGTTGGAAGCTGAAGACACAGATGAATCACAGGGATGTTAGGAAGTATTTCTTCAGCCACAGAGTAGTCAGTAAGTGGAATAGTTTGGGAAGCGATGTAGTGGAGGCAGGATCCATACATAGCTTTAAGAAGAGGTATGATAAAGCTCACGGCTCAGGGAGAGTGACCTAGTAGCGATCAGTGAAGAGGCGGGGCCAGGAGCTCGGACTCGACCCCCGCAACCTCAACTAGGTGAGTACACACACACACACACACACACACACACACATATATATATATAGCAATTGTATGATGTCAACATAGACCAGGATCTCTCAGCAATGTTTCTAGCACTTTGTTAAATTCACGAAGAGTTCAGCTGCTCTAGAGGCAAAACTGGGCCCTACCCAGTACAATAATTCTACACCTAATAAAGTGACCACTGTGTCCATATACATTCTGAATAATTGGTCCAGGTCTATAGAGAAGGGGCGTGTATCCATGATACAACTGGAACACTGAGATACTGCAACAGAAAACCAATTGCTCTGGATCCTTAGTTTTCCCTGATGAGCTTTTTGTGTCTAGCTCTTCCACGAATTTGAAAGCAAACTTTTTCCATGAGCCAAGGGACTCTGAACCTATGGAAACGAACGTGTATTGATGAACAAACACGATACCCATCTTGGAGATTGATATCGGTATCAGAAAATGTGGATATATGTACGTGTAGCCCCGTACCACTTGCTTCACATCTGTAGCCCCGTACCACTTGCTTCACATCTATAGCCCCGTACCACTTGCTTCACATCTGTAGCCCCGTACCACTTGCTTCACATCTATAGCCCCGTACCACTTGCTTCACATCTGTAGCCCCGTACCACTTGCTTCACATCTATAGCCCCGTACCACTTGCTTCACATCTGTAGCCCCGTACCACTTGCTTCACATCTATAGCCCCGTACCACTTGCTTCACATCTGTAGCCCCGTACCACTTGCTTCACATCTGGACTTTTGATTACCATTTGATCTGCATGGCGGCTCCGATATTGATCCCACTCCTCATCTTCTAGAATAAGAATGAATGTTCTCGTGAATATCGGCTTCAAGACATTGTTGTATACATTAAATTTTGATTTGTCATGGGAGGGGACTGTTTGTGAGAAGGCCTCACGGGTGTCTAGATTGCCTAATCGTTGTTCCTTTTCAAATCATTCAATTTGCCCTCGAAGATGGCATCACTGGCATTAGTTCCCAGAGGACTCCAGGCAGGATTGAACAATGACTGATGTACCTGGTAGTGCAGAGCTCACTGTACCCAGGGTAATGATTGATGTACTTGGTAGTGCAGAGCTCACTGTACCCAGGATAATGATTGATGTACTTGGTAGTGCAGAGCTCACTGTACCCAGGATAATGATTGATGTACTTGGTAGTGCAGAGTTCACTCTACCCAGGATAATGATTGATGTACTTGGTAGTGCAGAGTTCACTCTACCCAGATAATGATTGATGTACTTGGTAGTGCAGAGTTCACTCTACCCAGGATAATGATTGATGTACTTGGTAGTGCAGAGCTCACTCTACCCAGATAATGATTGATGTACTTGGTAGTGCAGAGTTCACTCTACCCAGGATAATGATTGATGTACTTGGTAGTGCAGAGCTCACTCTACCCAGGATAATGATTGATGTACTTGGTAGTGCAGAGCTCACTGCACCCAGGATAATGATTGATGTACTTGGTAGTGCAGAGCTCACTCTACCCAGATAATGATTGATGTACTTGGTAGTGCAGAGCTCACTGTAACCAGGATAATGATTGATGTAGTTGGTAGTGCAGAGCTCACTCTACCCAGGATAATGATTGATGTAGTTGGTAGTGCAGAGCTCACTCTACCCAGGATAATTATTGATGTACTTGGTAGTGCAGAGCTCACTGTACCCAGGATAATGATTGATGTACTTGGTAGTGCAGAGCTCACTCTACCCAGGATAATGATTGATGTAGTTGGTAGTGCAGAGCTCACTCTACCCAGATAATGATTGATGTACTTGGTAGCGCAGAGCTCACTGTACCCAGGATAATGATTGATGTACTTGGTAGTGCAGAGCTCACTCTACCCAGGATAATGATTGATGTAGTTGGTAGTGCAGAGCTCACTCTACCCAGATAATGATTGATGTACTTGGTAGCGCAGAGCTCACTGTACCCAGGATAATGATTTATGTACTTGGTAGCGCAGAGCTCACTGTACCCAGGATAATGATTGATGTACTTGGTAGCGCAGAGCTCACTGTACCCAGGATAATGATTGATGTACTTGGTAGCGCAGAGCTCACTGTACCCAGGATAATGATTGATGTACTTGGTAGTGCAGAGCTCACTGTACCCAGGATAATGAAATCACTTCGTGAGGAATAATATTTGTCAAATCAGTGATGCTAAATATAAAAATAATTATTCACGGTGAAGCAACTTATGCCGGACAATGTGTGTTACTTTCCTTGCATTTAACATTGAGTAAGGAAAAGAAAAAGACGAAGAGGTGAAGCAGGAAATAGTAGAGATGAATCAGAAGGAATGAAAATGCAGAAAATTAAGAATTAAAACAGAAAGGGGGAGATATGTAAAAAAAAAATTCTTTTTGTTAAATTCATATTAAGAGGTAAACCCATGTGGGTCATTCAGCGCAAGACGTGGTGAAGGCTTGATCCCCCGTCCAATGGAGTTTGTATAAATCTTACGGAATTTCTGGAAAACTTGCGCGATCTCTCTAGTCCTTTTTCTTTCACATTCTTTCTCATTCATCTCGGGTTTTACTCGTTCCTTTTCACCTTCAAGTGTTTCACTTGGTTCCTTGTAATTCACATTTGTTTCCCTTCACTCCCACTCTGTTCTTTCTGCTTTTGTCGTTCATCACGTTGTGTTTGTCCCCATCACCGCCTCGTACCCAGCAAGTACAGCCTGGTGACGGTGCCGCCTCCACGATGCTGGTACTGGCATTATCACTACGTTAGTTACACCCGTTTCTCCAATCCTTTACCCCCTCCCTCCCTCCCTCCCCCCTCCCTCCCTCCCTCCCCCCTCCCTCCCTCCCTCCCTCGCTCCCTCTCTCCCTCCCCCTCTCTCTCTCCCTCTTTCCCTCCCTCCCTCCCCCCTCCCTCCCTCCCTCTTTCCCTCCCTCCCTCCCCCCTCCCTCCCTCCCTCCCTCCCTCCCTCCCTCCCTCCCTCCCTCCCTCCCTCCTCCCTCCCTCCCTCCCTCCTCTCCCTCCCTCCCTCCATCCCTCCCTCCCTCCCTCCCACCGTCCCACCCTCCTTCCCTCCCTCCCTCCCTCCCTCCCTCCCTCCCTCCCTCCCTCCCTCCCTCCTTCCCTCCCTCCCTCCCTCCCTCCGTCCCTCCCTCCCTCCCTCCTTCCCTCCCTCCTTCCCTCCCTCCCTCCCTCCCTCCCCTCCCTCTCTCCCCCTTCCTTCCATCTTCCCATTTCCCCAGCCCTACTCCAGCCTGCGTGGTGGAATATGGCAAGGAAATATAACCAGCTTTTGTTCCCACTGTGTAATTATCATATAAAATACGGTAGCAGCACACTGCTCATGTATCCAATTTTGCTAAAAAAAATTCTCCTCCTACTCCCTCCCTCCGTTATTCTCTTTTTACCAATACCTCCCTCCTTCTCTGCCCTCCCTCCCTCTCTCTCTCTCTTTCACTGCTTTCCCTCCTTAATACCTTTTTGTATTTCTCCCTCTCGTAATCTCTTCCTCCATCCCCCCCCCCGACCCTCTTCTAGCCCTTCTTTCGTTCTCCCTTCTCCAGCCCTTCCTTCCTTTTCATTCCTCACTCTCTTGGCCTCTGTTTCACTTCATATTCTCCAATCCCTCTCTTCTCCTCTTCCTCTCCCCACACTCCCTGCCAAAAGTATAGTATAGTATAGCACTGTGTTATTTTCAAGGTTAACGAGTGTCAAACATTCAGATGTGAACATTTCCTGCTTTATACTCGGTCACCTCGTTGCCAGACGCATCTCGCTCGCTTTCCTTTATTTGATAGTGGATAAATACGTAGTTTTATTAGGCCTGTGTAAATGATCATGACCAAATGTAACCTAATCTAATTCTAAAATAAAGAAATTTGGATTTGACAGATAAGATGCATTAAGAAATTGATGAGTATTACAATAGCAGCAGAGCTGCTATTGTTGTTGCAGAGGCAGCAGAGCTGTTATTGTTGTTGCAGAGGCAGCAGAGTTGCTATTATTGTTGCAGAGGCAGCAGAGTTGCTATTATTGTTGCAGAGGCAGCAGAGTTGCTATTATTGTTGCAGAGGCAGCAGAGTTGCTATTATTGTTGCAGAGGCAGCAGAGCTGCTATTGTTGTTGCAGAGGCAGCAGACTTGCTATTATTGTTGCAGAGGCAGCAGAGCTGCTATTGTTGTTGTAGAGGCAGCAGAGCTGCTATTGTTGTTGCAGAGGCAGCATAGTTGCTATTACTGTTGCAGAGACAGCAGAGTTGTTATCGTTGTTGCAGAGGCAGCAGAGCTGCTATTGTTGTTGCAGAGGCAGCAGAGCTGCTACTGTTGTTGCAGAGGCAGCAGAGCTGCTATTGTTGTTGCAGAGGCAGCAGAGCTGCTACTGTTGTTGCAGAGGCAGCAGAGCTGCTACTGTTGTTGCAGAGGCAGCAGAGCTGCTATTGTTGTTGCAGAGGCAGCAGAGTTGCTATCGTTGTTGCAGAGGCAGCAGAGCTGCTACTGTTGTTGCAGAGGCAGCAGAGCTGCTATTGTTGTTGCAGAGGCAGCAGAGCTGCTACTGTTGTTGCAGAGGCAGCAGAGCTGCTATTGTTGTTGCAGAGGCAGCAGAGTTGCTATCGTTGTTGCAGAGGCAGCAGAGCTGCTATTGTTGTTGCAGAAGCAGCAGAGCTGCTATTGTTGTTGCAGAGGCAGCAGAGTTGCTATCGTTGTTGCAGAGGCAGCAGAGCTGCTATCGTTGTTGCAGAGGCAGCAGAGCTGCTATTGTTGTTGCAGAAGCAGCAGAGTTGCTATCGTTGTTGCAGAGGCAGCAGAGCTGCTACTCTTGTTGCAGAGGCAGCAGAGCTGCTATTGTTGTTGCAGAGGCAGCAGAGCTGCTATTGTTGATGCAGAGGCGGCATAGTTACTATTACTGTTGCAGAGGCAGCAGAGTTGCTATTATTGTTGCAGAGGCAGCAGAGCTGCTATTGTTGTTGTAGAGGCAGCAGAGCTGTTATTGTTGTTGCAGAGGCAGCAGAGCTGCTATTGTTGTTGCAGAGGCAGCATAGTTGCTATTACTGTTGCAGAGACAGCAGAGTTGTTATCGTTGTTGCAGAGGCAGCAGAGCTGCTATTGTTGTTGCAGAGGCAGCAGAGCTGCTACTGTTGTTGCAGAGGCAGCAGAGCTGCTATTGTTGTTGCAGAAGCAGCAGAGCTGCTATTGTTGTTGCAGAGGCAGCAGAGTTGCTATCGTTGTTGCAGAGGCAGCAGAGCTGCTACTCTTGTTGCAGAGGCAGCAGAGCTGCTATTGTTGTTGCAGAGGCAGCAGAGCTGCTACTGTTGTTGCAGAGGCAGCAGAGCTGCTATTGTTGTTGCAGAGACAGCAGAGCTGCTACTGTTGTTGCAGAGGCAGCAGAGCTGCTATTGTTGTTGCAGAGGCAGCAGAGTTGCTATCGTTGTTGCAGAGGCAGCAGAGCTGCTATTGTTGTTGCAGAGGCAGCAGAGCTGCTATTGTTGTTGCAGAGACAGCAGAGTTGCTATCGTTGTTGCAGAGGCAGCAGAGCTGCTATTGTTGATGCAGAGGCAGCAGAGCTGCTATTGTTGTTGCAGAGGCAGCAGAGCTGTAATCGTTGTTGCAGAGGCAACAGAGCTGCTATCGTTGTTGCAGAGGCAACAGAGCTGCTATCGTTGTTGCAGAGGCAGCAGAGCTGCTATCGTTGTTGCAGAGACAGCAGATACTATCGTTGTTGCAGAGGTAGCATAACTGCTATCGTTGTTGCTGAGGCAACAGAGCCGCTATCATTGTTGCAGAAACAGCAGATCCGCTATCCATGTCTCGAGGCTGTTGCATGGATTAACGCGTTGCAGACACTGTTGAACACGACGAGACACGTTGCAGAACAAGTTTAGTACCAGACAGCGTTTTCGGTCTGTTTGTAGAGCTTCGTCAAGAGCTTGATGAAGCTCTACAGCAAACCACACATTGTCAAGAGTTTGATAAAGCTCTATACCGAGCCACACATCAAGAGCTTGATAAAGCTCTACACCGAGCCACACATCAAGAGCTTGATAAAGCTCTACACCGAGCCACACATCAAGAGCTTGATAAAGCTCTACACCGAGCCACACATCAAGAGCTTGATAAAGCTCTACACCGAGCCACACATCAAGAGCATGATAAAGCTCTACACCGAGCCACACATCAAGAGCTTGATAAAGCTCTACACCGAGCCACACATCAAGAGCTTGATAAAGCTCTACACCGAGCCACACATCAAGAGCATGATAAAGCTCTACACCGAGCCACACATCAAGAGCTTGATAAAGCTCTACACCGAGCCACACATCAAGAGCTTGATAAAGCTCTACACCGAGCCACACATCAAGAGATTGATAAAGCTCTATACCGAGTCACACATCAAGAGATTGATAAAGCTCTACACCGAGCCACACATCAAGAGCTTGATAAAGCTCTACACCGAGCCACACATCAAGAGCTTGATAAAGCTCTACACCGAGCCACACATCAAGAGCTTGATAAAGCTCTACACCGAGCCACACATCAAGAGTTTGATAAAGCTCTATACCGAGTCACACATCAAGAGATTGATAAAGCTCTACACCGAGCCACACATCAAGAGCTTGATAAAGCTCTACACCGAGCCACACATCAAGAGCTTGATAAAGCTCTACACCGAGCCACACATCAAGAGCTTGATAAAGCTCTACACCGAGCCACACATCAAGAGCTTGATAAAGCTCTACACCGAGCCACACATCAAGAGCTTGATAAAGCTCTACACCGAGCCACACATCAAGAGCTTGATAAAGCTCTACACCGAGCCACACATCAAGAGCTTGATAAAGCTCTACACCGAGCCACACATCAAGAGCTTGATAAAGCTCTACACCGAGCCACACATCAAGAGCTTGATAAAGCTCTACACCGAGCCACATACGGCTCTAACATTACTATTCATTATTATTATAGAGACGCGCTAAACCCGTCTCACAATGTCTGGGGAAATAGGTAATGAGGTTTAATTCAAGGTAAGGGCAACTCCAGTTCCTTGGATGCAGAGCCCGTTATCTAGGATTGCGCAAGGTGATGGTCAGGGGACGAAGGTGGTGAGGGAAGGGGGTGGTGAGGGAAGGGGGTGGTGAGGGAAGGGAGTGGTGAGGGAAGGGGGTGGTGAGGGAAGGGGGTGGTGAGGGAAGGGGTGGTGAGGGAAGCGGGTGGTGATGGAAAGGGATGATGACTGAAGGGGGTGGTGAAGGAAAGCAATGATGAGGGAAGGGGTAATGAAGAGGAGGAGGGGTGGCGGAGAGAAAGGGCAGGATGGGGGATATGGGAGGAATGGAGGGGGTTAGAGATTGGTTGGGGGATGGGGTGGTTGTGGGATGGGGTGGATGGGGGTTAAGGATGGGGAGAGGCATAAGTAATTACCATAACAATTCAGTGATTAAGAGGGGAGCCACTGCTGAGACGTGGAGTGGGTGGAGGGGTGAGTGTCGCTGGATTGGATGGAGGTGGAGTGGGTGGAGGTGGAGTGGGTGGAGGTGGAGTGGGTGGAGGTGGAGTGGGAGGAGGCGGTGGGTGGAGGGGAGTTGGAGGTGGAGTGGGAGATAGAGTGGATAGAAGTGGAGGGGGAGTGGGTAGAGAGGGAGTGGGTGGAGGTGGGATGGGTGGAGGTGAAGTGGGAGATGAAGGGGTAGAGTTGGCGTGGGTGCAGGGGGGAGTGGGTGGAGGTGGAGTGGGTGAAAGTGGAGTTGGTGGAGATGGAGTGGGTAGAGGTGGAGTGAGTGAAGATGGACTGGGTGGAGGTGGAGTAGGTAGAAGTGGAGTGAGTTGAGGTGGAATGATTGAAGGTGAGTAGAGGGGGAGTTGGTGGGGATGGATTGGGTAAAAGTGAAGTGGGCGGAGCTGTGGCGGGCGGAGGAGAAAAAGAACGGTGAAGGTGTTGGGAACACATAGACTTGGGTGGATGGTAACGAGGCACAATAACGGAACTTTCTTCCCTGCGTTACTGGCCGCTGCGGCTGCTAACGCTTTTATCATCATTTATCTAACTAAAAAATAACAATCACTCGTTATTGCTCGTTGTATCAGCACAAGTTTCCGCTAATATGAAAATTATTTCTTAAAATTTCTTTTAAGTAATCTCTCAGTCTGGCAAAGTAATTTCTTTGAGCAGTTCTAGATTGTAATATGAGTCATCTAGACAAAATATATCTAACTTTTATTTAAGTAATGTTTATACTGTCAGTTAATTTACTGGATTCTCTTCAAGTTTGTTTCTTAGATTTAAAGACTATCGGCTACACGTAAGTCATTAACATGAGATATCAAACCAAGAATAGATAAAGAGATCTTGTATAAATGGTTTATAACACCGACAACACTGCGACTAGCCGAGGATTCGAACTCATATCGTTTTGGCAGCCTCATGGCGAGCGAAAATCACATGACGCTCTAACCCACAGGACCACACAATCCTACAAGAATCAAGCACACAGCAGAGCTAGGTGTATACCTTGATCCGAGGACATACGGTAGTGTGGGCGCCTCTGAGCTAGTACACCAAACGGGGAGTAGAAATAAATTATCTCAGAGGCACCCACACCACCGTATGTTCTAGGATCAAGGTAAAACACGTAGCTTTGCCGGGTGCTTGATACTTGTAGGATTGTGTAGTCCTGTGGGTTAGAGCGTCATGTGCTTTTCGCTCACCATGAGACGGGTTAAAACGACATGGGTTCGAATCCTCGGCTAGTCGCAGTGGCGTTATTCATTAAATACCACTCGTTGGTGGTCACAATAATATACACAGTATGTATATATATATATATATATATATATATATATATATATATATATATATATATATATATATATATGTGTGTGTGTGTGTGTGTGTGTGTGTGTGTGTGTGTGTGTGTGTGTGTGTGTCGTCCCGAATAGGTAAAACTGGTCAATTAGCAAGAACTCATTTAAAATTAAGTCCTTTCTAAAATTTTATCTTATACATTTAAAGATATATTTTTTCATTTATGTTAATGTAAAAAAAATAATAATTTTGTTCCAAAAGAACCTTAGGAAACTTACTTAACCTTATTATAACAAGCGCAATTTAATTTAGCCTAATCCAATTAAATATATTTTATATAAGTTTACAATAATTTAACAATAAATAAACACAATGAAATATATTTTTTGGGTTAGGTTCAGAAGGATTTTTGCGAAATTATTACATACACAAATTTTCGCTTACCCTATTCGGCAAGAAGTGCGTTGCTGTTTAAGCCAAAATCGCAAGTTTTACTTAGACTGTCATGTGAATAAACTCTCATATAAGCAATTATTTAGACTGTCTTGTTAAATAAACTGTCATGTAAACAGTTACTTAGACTGTAACGAAAATAAATCACCATATCAACAGTTACCTAGACTGTCATATAAGAAATCTCAAGTGCAACAAAAACTTTACTTCCTATTCTATTGCATCGAGATTTTTGTAACAATTTCGTTGAACAGTGCTGCGAGAAAATTGAAAAACTTTTTCATCCCGCGGCAAATATTTTCTGGAAAACAAAATTTAATTTATTTCTTCAGAGATTTTGGTCCGTCGTAGGCCTACGATCTGGAACAGCCTACTAGCAATATAATGTTCATTCCTTTGTTTTTCCAGTGACGTAAGTATTAATACATGTATTGTCTTCTAAGCAACATATAGCGTCATATATATATATATATATATATATATATATATATATATATATATATATATATATATATATATATATATATGCAAAACAACCACTCTGAAAGAACTGATAATGTGAGTAGTCACGAAAGCGCTTGGAATTTCTCTATTCTTTCAGAGTGGTTGTTTTGCATATTATGAAATCACCTGTTTACTGTGATCTTATTGCATATATATATATATATATATATATATATATATATATATATATATATATATATATATATATATATATATATATATATATATATATATATATATATATTTTTTATTATCACACTGGCCGATTCCCACCAAGGCAGGGTGGCCCGAAAAAGACAAACTTTCACCATCATTCACTCCATCACTGTCTTGCCAGAAGGGTTACCTGGAGGTTACCTGGAGGTTATTCCGGGGATCAACGCCCCCGCGGCCCGGTCCACGACCAGGCCTCCCGATGGATCAGGGCCTGATCAACTAGGCTGTTACTGCTGGCCGCACGCAGTCCGACGTACGAGCCACAGCCCGGCTGATCCGGCACTGACTTTAGGTATCTGTCCAGCTCTCTCTTGAAGGCAGCCAGGGGTTTATTGGCAATTCCCCTAATGATGGAGTGAATGATGGTGAAAGTTTGTCTTTTTCGGGCCACCCTGCCTTGGTGGGAATCGGCCAGTGTGATAATAAAAAAAAAAATATATATATATATATATATATATATATATATATATATATATATATATATATATATATATATATATATATATATATATATATATATATATATGCAATAAGATCACAGTAAACAGGTGATTTCATAATATGCAAAACAACCACTCTGAAAGAATAGAGAAATTCCAAGCGCTTTCGTGACTACTCACATTATCAGTTCTTTCAGAGTGGTTGTTTTGCATATATATATATATAGGGTGCTTTACACTACAGTTTTTAAACTGCAACATTAACACCCCTCCTTCAGAGTGCAGGCACTGTACTTCCCATCTCCAGGACTCAAGTCCGGCCTGCCGGTTTCCCTGAATCCCTTCATAAATGTTACTTTGCTCACACTCCAACAGCACGTCAAGTATTAAAAACCATTTGTCTCCATTCACTCCTATCAAACACGCTCACGCATGCCTGCTGGAAGTCCAAGCCCCTCGCACACAAAACCTCCTTTACCCCCTCCCTCCAACCCTTCCTAGGGCGACCCCTACCCCGCCTTCCTTCCACTACAGACTGATACACTCTTGAAGTCATTGTGTTTCGCTCCATTCTCTCTACATGTCCGAACCACCTCAACAACCCTTCCTCAGCCCTCTGGACAACAGTTTTGGTAATCCTGCACCTCCTCCTAACTTCCAAACTACGAATTCTCTGCATTATATTCACACCACACATTGCCCTCAGACATGACATTTCCACTGCCTCCAGCCTTCTCCTCGCTGCAACATTCATCACCCACGCTTCACACCCATATAAGAGCGTTGGTAAAACTATACTCTCATACATTCCCCTCTTTGCCTCCAAGGACAAAGTTCTTTGTCTCCACAGACTCCTAAGTGCACCACTCACTCTTTTTCCCTCATCAATTCTATGATTCACCTCATCTTTCATAGACCCATCCGCTGACACGTCCACTCCCAAATATCTGAATACGTTCACCTCCTCCATACTCTCTCCCTCCAATCTGATATTCAATCTTTCATCACCTAATCTTTTTGTTATCCTCATAACCTTACTCTTTCCTGTATTCACCTTTAATTTTCTTCTTTTGCACACCCTACCAAATTCATCCACCAATCTCTGCAACTTCTCTTCAGAATCTCCCAAGAGCACAGTGTCATCAGCAACGAGCAGCTGTGACAACTCCCATTTTGTGTGTGATTCTTTATCTTTTAACTCCACGCCTCTTGCCAAGACCCTCGCATTTACTTCTCTTACAACCCCATCTATAAATATATTAAACAACCACGGTGACATCACACATCCCTGTCTAAGGCCTACCTTTACTGGGAAAAAATTTCCCTCTTTCCTACATACTCTAACTTGAGCCTCACTATCCTCGTAAAAACTCTATATATATATATATATATATATATATACATATATATATATATATATATATATATATATATATATACATATATATATATATATGTATATGTCGTGCCGGATATGTAAAACTGGTCAATTAGCAAGAACTCATTTAAAATTAAGTCCTTTCTAAAAATTTCTCTTATACTTCTAAAGATATATTTTTTTCATTAATGTTAATGTAAAAATTTTTAATTTTGCTCTAAAAGAATCTTAGAAAACTTACCTAACCTTATTATAACAAGAGCAGTTTATTTTAGCCTAACCCAACTAAATATATTTTATATTTGTTTACAATAATTTAATACTAAACAAGCACAGTGAAATATATTTTTTTCGTTAGGATCAGAATGATTTTGGCGAAATTATTGCATACACAAATTTTCGCTTGTCCTATATGGCAAGATGAGCGTTGCTATTTAAGCCAAGATCGCAAGTTCTGCCTATTCGGCACGACATTATATGTAATATATATATATATATAATATATATTATATATATATATGTATATATATATATATATAATGTATATGTGTATATATCTATATATATATATATATATATATATATATATAATATACTTATTCATTTAAGATTTGGAGCTTTGTTGAAGTGCGATCATTGTAATGTAAATTGATTTAGCGCAGAAACTAAAATATTCATACCAGACGGACGAGGCACAAAAGGAATAAAAAGCCGTTCGGGAAATTGCATTACGTTCTAAATATATATCTATGGAAACTCCAATTTGAAAATCACCTCTGATATTGTTCACTATTCACTGGAGGTTCATACATATGAAAAAAAAATGAGAGAAATTTTAAGAACCCAGTATGAATCAGTGTTTAGCAGTCCACTAAATTATAGGAGAATTGCGGAACCAGTCACCCCAATACTTTTGTCAACCCTATAAATATTCGAAATGTGCACAGGTCCCTCAAAATTCGAGAAAGAAATGGAGCTCATACCCAACACATGCTGCTCCAGAGCCTCGTTCATGGAAATCTACTTATAAAAAAAATGTAAAATAGCACTAGCACCAGGACTAAGCATTGTTTAGAGGAGGAATCTATATCTAGATGACATACCAGAAGCCTTAAAACGTTCTGACACATCTCCCCTGCACAAAGGAGACTGTAGAGCGCAGGCAGCAACAGTGGAGACCAGAAGCACTAACATCATATATCCTTATTGATTTTGAAAGGGTCGGTGAAATACCAGATTACAAGGTTTATGGAAAAATACACCCAAAACAAACGAGGTTAACAAGTTTTTAGGAGGGAGCTCATGCTTCTCACGGTTACTAAACTGTGATGACTAAATTACGAAGGCTTAAGAAGATAACCAAAAAGCAGATGTAGTAAGCACAGGCTTCACTAAGGCATTTGTTTGTCCGTAAAATATGGTTGATAGATTTAACAACGAAATATAGTCTTTGCGTATTACTACAATACACAGAGCAAAATCCAGCCGCAGCAATGTAAGAAGTTCGGTACTCTAAGGCAATGTCCTGGCTCCTTTACTGTTCCTATTTTCATAGCAGACATAGATGAAAACACTAGCTACAACTTTCGTGTCATCCTTTCGCGGACGATGCAGAAATAAGTTTGCAAGTCACCTTGGTTGAAGACATGGAAGATTTATAAGCTGGTATCAACAGAGTTGCGTTCTTTATCATGATCCATTGCCTCAAAGGCAAGAATTTCGATAAATTTATTGAACACAAACGGCCCCTTGTGAATACATTTTGAGTTATTAATCGTATTATACTCATTAAGGAGTCTTGTTATATTAGTTGATATTGATTCAAATAATTTGTCTGCTATTGTAGTCAGATTTATTGTGCGGTAATTTTATAGTATGAATTTACCTCCACATTAGAAAATAATGTAATAATAACTGTGTATAAAATATAACTTTTGGGTGAGTAAGTTACTTGTTCTTATATGTTTATTATTTTGTATGTTAACTATTTTGTAAGGTTTTAGAATAAAATATTAAAATGTATCTATCTTTTAATTGCTCTATGTAAAGGATCTATTATGAAACCTAAATGAGTACTACCAAACATGTCGTGAAATCTATGATATCACAAGTGCAGAACTGACTCTTTTATTGCAGTAACAAGTGTGCCTCTGGAGAAAATGGTCACTAAAGAATAAAAGTCACAGTACCCTAGCTGGAAGAATTCACCAAAAACGCGCACATAAGAGAGGAATCTCATGACGACGTTTGGTTTGTCTGGACCATTGTCAGCTGTGACTTGATAATGGTCCAGGACGGACCGAAACCTTTTGTGCCAGGGTTTCTGTGTGAAGGTTTTAGGTGAAAACGATCACAAAAATTAAAAGTATGAAAGGAGAGTTGTCCTTCCAGTCCTGTCCTCCTCTGTCTTACCTTCTCCGCCTCTTTTCCACTCTTTACCATCCTCACAACCTCCTTCCTTATTGTCGTCTCCCTTCTTTTGCGAGAGATACCTGTAAGGCTCCTTCTCTTTCTCCTATTCCTCCAGGATTTATGAAAGATAAAGACCTTTCGTTACCTTCCTCGTCTTCCTGCTATTCCTTCTAAAAATATGAGAGAAAAATACATATAAGGCTTTTGAGTAAAAAATATGAAGTCAATGCAATGAGTATTTTGTACAACCAAAGAATCTCTAAGCTATAACTCGAGTGGTGGTGATGGCAGTGATAGTAATGGTGGTGGTAGTGGTTATGGTGCTGGTTGTGGTGATAATGATGGCGGTAGTATGGGATGGTGGTGGTGGTGGTGGTATTGTAGTAATGGTACTTGTAACAGTAGTGTTGATGGTAGTGGTAATGGTGTGATGAGGGGGTACGATACTTGAGGGATACCCAAAGGACGCTTACGGGGATCAAGGCCCCAGGGGTCCGGACTCAGACCAGGCTTCCTGGAGGAGACAGTCCAAGGAACTTCAAACGTTCCAAGGAGTTCAGATGCTTGATTGAGTGTATACGAGCAGTGATAGTTCTTTGTATGATTTCCAGCTCGGCAACCTCGGCTGTCTCAAAGGAGAGAACAAGTAACCTGAACAGTATCATCATACGCTCAGTATCTCAGTATCTCTTGGAAAGAGCAGAGCGAGGCCACTTAGCCACACAGTGAGGCCCTCCCTCTGAAAACCCTGAGACTTAAAGCCCAGAAGAAAACATCCTTGATAGAGTTTCCCACTGAGGCCTCTTGATCCACGGAATGGGGCATAGTTTCCCTTTCCTTGGCTCGAGGTTGACTGCCTCCCATTTCCCAGGCAGTGGCCGGCCCTGCGCTGGGCTGAGGGAATAGGAAAAATTCTTGAAACCCGTTATGTCTAAGGCATAAGGCATAACCTAACAGGCTTAAGGTTCCCTCACAAAAGTAATAATGTACGGTAGACATATTATAAAGTTATACAATAAAAATCTACATGATAAAGTTCCGTCTACGATAATATGCTGCTATTGAGGTAATTTCAAGTTTGCGAGAAAACCCGATAAATATCCGTAGACTCAGTGATATTACTTAGCCAAGAATTCCTCTTTGTTGCTCCTGACAGAGACCGTTGAGATCATACAGAGTTTGGGGAACGGGAGGCAGTCAGTCTCGATTCAAGGGAAGGGGTAATTCCAATCCCCTGGTTGAAGAGCCCTTCAGAATCAAGGCACTTCCCTTGAAGGGAAGACGCAGTAAGAGCTTAAGAATATTCCGTCTAGAAGCTCAGAAAAGAAGTACAAATGCGACAAGTGTGAGATAATTTCAAGAAATTTCTCTTTATTAGCCCGAGTGTAAACATTTCCATCTGGCGGCTTAAGTTATTGAATAAGGAGAGGCGAAATGGGGAGGGAGAGAGGGAGGGCTGGAAGTACAGAGTTAGAGAGGTAGAAGGGAAAAATTTAGGTAAGGAGGAAGAGAGGTAGAGAGGGAAGAAAGGAGGGAGAGAGAGAGAGAGGGAGAGAGAAAAGTAGGGAAGAAGTGAGGACAAATCGAATGAAGTTTTGTTTTGGAAGTAACATTATAGGTTCACACACAGTAGCTGCTACCTGAGACTCGACAGTCGGTGCAGAATACCTCCCATAAAAAGCAGGGCCGCGACGAGTGCACTAAGAGAGAACGTAACGGAGATCGAATCCCTGGTACGGCTGGAAAACATTAGGACGTGTTTCCTTAAGACACCTGTTGTCCATGTTCACCCATCAGTATAAAATGGGTACCTGGGTATTAGTCGACTGGTGTGGGTCGCATCCTGGGACAAACCTGACCTAATTTGCCCAAAATGCTATGCATAACAAGCGGCGCTTTCTATATAGTAGAATGTCATTGATGTCAACTAGGCATGTATACCTTGTACATGTAGAAATAAAGATATTATTTTTATTATATTATTATAAGGGAAACTACCAATAAACGTCTAGTTGTCTTCGAGAAGAAACTCGACAAGGTCCTCAAGTCACTTCCTAACCAGCCGGGCTGTGGTTCGTGGGTTGGACTATGTACGGCCAGCAGTAACTGCCTGGCTGATCAGGGCCTTGATCCACTGGGAGGCCAGGTCTGGGACCGGGTCGCGAGGGTGATAACCCCCCCAAAGCGTCCTTCAGGTATTCTTCTTATCACATACTGCTGTTCCAGCTGCTTTTGTTGCTGTTGTTGCGACTCTGTTACTATTGTTCCTGCTTCTCTTGTCCATGATGTTGCTTCTATTAACAAAGCTGCTCAGATACCGTTGTACAAGGTTCCCTTCGTCGCTGCTGATGTTGCTGTTATTAATGCTATTCTGTTACTGTTGTACCTGCCTCCCTTTGTCGCTGCTGATTCTGTTATTATTAATGCTACTCTGTTACTGTTGTATCTGCTTCCCTTGTTGTTGCTGCTGCTGCTATTATTAATTCTACTCAGTTACTATTGTACCTGTTTCCCTTGTTGCTGCTATTATTAACTCCATATTGTTACTGTTGTAACTCCTTTTGTTGTTGCTAATGCTGCTGTTTCGCCTCTTGCTGATGCACTCTTTTATGGCGGGTTTGACTGTCGGCTGCAAAAGGGCCATTAAAGGATACTTTTCCACCTACACACCATCAGTCAAGACTACTCTCATCCCTAAGATAAGAAAGAGATTAAACTCTGCCTACACACACCGAGAAATATCTAGCCTCCTACCTGTATACACGCCAATATACCAGTATTTTGTTTGATAACTCTTTCGCATCAAAGAATTAGCGTGTCATGAGAAATAATTGAATCGAAATCCTTATTCACAAATAACTAGACTCATGTGCATTGTATTCAAAATCAATTAGGCTGCATTTCACCTGTACACCACCAGTCAAAAATACTTTAATTAACAAAATGTTAGTTTATAGCAGTATATACACTGGTAGGTACATAGCTCTCCCAGGTGATACACTGAGAGTAAAGTATTCTTGAGAATAGATTAGAATACTGGCACGTATGATGTATCTTTTAACTCAGTGTTTCTTGAAAGATTTATGCACGAAATATACGAATGCAGATATAGTTTCTATATAGATATTCAGTAGACATAGGAAATATATAGATTTGAAATTAAATATAGATAATAATCGCATTAAAGATTCACAAAGTTACAATGAAATTTTCAAAAAGTTAGACTAATTTACATCTTGAATTCAGATGTATAATTTATTGATAATATAGTTTACTCAAATAAAGAAGAGCTAACAAGTGTAAGTGGTCCAAGCTGGACCGTATTGTTATAATAAGTTATTTGTGTATTTTTTTAGTCATGGTATCGTGCCTATTTTATTCTTTATGGTTATATATATATATATATATATATATATATATATATATATATATATATATATATATATATATATATATATATATATATATATATATAACCATTATATGTATGTATATATATATATATATATATATATATATATATATATATATATATATATATATATATATATATATATATATATATATATATATATTAATCAATATCAACACTGCGACTAGGCGAGGATTCGAACCCAAGTCGTTTTGGCCCGAATCATTGTGAGCGAAAATCACACATGACGCTGGGTTAGAGCTTCATGTGTAATTTTCGCTTACTATGAGGCGAGCCGAAACGACATGGGTTCGAATCTTCGGCAAGTCGCAGTGTTGTTATTGATATATATATATATATATATATATATATATATATATATATATTTATATATATATATATATATATATATATATATATATATATATATATATATATATATATATATATATATATATATGTGTGTGTGTGTGTGTGTGTGTGTGTGTGCGTGTGTGTGTGTGTGTGTGTGTGTGTGTGTGGTTGTGTGTGTGTGTGTGTGTGTGGTGTGTGTGTGTGTGTGTGTGTGTGTGTATACAAACGTTACTTAAATCCTTCTTTTAAGAATTCAAATATTCTAGACTAGTAGTGTACAAGTGAAATGCATTCTTATTAATGGCCTCGTGTAGCCAAGAACCTTCAAACTTAACAAGCTAACCAACTTCAAGCATAAACTATAATGTAACTTAACACTTAATACTTAACATATGATACAAAGTTTAACAACGTTGAATAGTTGCTGAGGAAGTTGTAATTGAGTTACAGACTGCTCCTGAGGAAGGAATTAAATACCTGAGGTAGTTTGTTATACAACTGTTATGCAGTAAACTACATAATTCTTATGTAGATCATTGTGAAATTTCTTGACACCTGTACCAAACATAATTTGTAACCTGCACAAATTTCAGGCAGTTGGTACTAAAGAGAATATTTATTAGGGAGGTGGGGAAGAGCTTTATGTTTTCATGAGAGAAAACTTTGGTTCGTAGAAATCCTCAATTTTGTAGATGTTATTACCACCTTCCCAGTTGACAGCGTGGCTAGAATTTTTATTATGCTGAAACAGGGGAGAACTCTGCTGACCAGACGCAGCTGAGCAACTTGTGGTCTATTATTTTCCAAGCCACAAGATCCCGTCCAGTATTTCGTGTGTACACTAAATCGCCGTTATAGCTGGGGACTTGGTACACTCCTTGTGTCTCCACTCGTTACTTTGTAAGCTACACCAGAAACTGGGGGAAGCTGCCCTCTCTTCCTGCTGAAGAGGACCCCGCGTTTATCTTCATGTAGCTTTTTCTCCAGAGTATTGTTTATTGCTCTGTGTGATACACCAACAAGAAAATGGTTGTACGAGACTCAAGTAATATTATAGTAATAGTGTTAAGTAGGGATTTATATTACAGATAAGAAGAGAGAGAGAGACAGACAGACAGAGAGAGAGGGGCAGAGGGAGATAGATAGATAGATAGATAGATAGATAGATAGATAGAGAAAGAGAGAGAGAGAGAGAGAGAGAGAGAGAGAGAGAGAGAGAGAGAGAGAGAGAGAGAGAGAGAGAGAGAGAGAGAGAGAGAGAGAGAGAGAGAGGAGAGGGAGACAAATAGATAGATAGAGAAAGAGAGAGAGAGACAGACAGACAGAGAGTGAGACAGACAGACAGACAGACACAGACAGAGACACAGACAGAGAGACACAGACAGAGAGACACAGACAGACAAGCAGACAGACACATACAGAGACAGAGCGAAATAGACAGAGATTGAGGATCATTAGTGCTTTATTTGCCCTCACGTCTCGTTTACCTTTTTTCTTATTTGAACTTGAAGCAATTAGAGACTTTGTGGTAGTTAAGTCAAGTGGTTTGACTCATCAGTAAGATTATTCTCTTATATTTACCAGGAAGTTGCTTCAAGTCTCATTATTTTATATACAATGGGTATAGCTTCTATTAATACCTCTGTTGCTATTACTACTGCAACTATTATTATTACTGCTATTACTGTTTCTACTATTACTACTATTGTTATTACTAGTAATACGGCTACTACTCAAATAATAATAATTCTAATGTATGTGTTTCTATTATTGCTAATGCTACTACTACTACTACTACTACTACTACTACTACTACTACTACTACTACTACTACTACTACAACTATTTCTACTATTACTGCTGCCTATTACTACTACTCACATAATTACTACAGCTACTACAATTATTTTTACCATTATTATTATTATTATTATTATTATTATTATTATTATTATTATTTCAAACATAATAATAATCCAAGCATGAGATAACAGAAAATTAAAAAATCGTATTAGATGTCATCTAAGAACCAAAAAAAAAAAAACTAACAAGTTTTCAACATGATTCATTGTTTTCAATATTCAATACATGTATGGAAGCATTGAAGACACCAAATGTAGTCCCAGTCTTTAAAACAGGAGACAGACATGAAGCATTAAACTACAGACCAGTGTCACTGACATGTATTGTATGCAAAGTCATGGAGAAGATTATCAGGAGGAGAGTGGTGGAACACCTTAGGCGATTAATCAGCGTCCAGGCGGCGGATTAGCACACCTTGTGCTGGATAATCCACATGGATTTAGCGCTTTCCATATAACAATAATAATAATAATAATAATGATAATAATAATAAATCATTCATATTTCTTAATGATTGCGTGATGTTAATAAGCATCAAAGAGGATCCATGATCCCGGTGAGAGGATCTGATTCAAAGAATTGAACTTGTCGTCCCTATCTCTGCATAGAGCCTAATAGGCTCCCATTCTTTTAGTTCGACCTGTTGTTAATAATAATAATAATAATAATAATAATAATAATAATAATAATAATAATAAAATTAAAAATAAATTATCTCTTTCCACAGGTAAGCAAAGTTGGCGTGATGAAAGAATGGACGGTGTAGATACAGGTAAGAGAGGAGTGGTGGAGGCGGCAACATTAAGAGGGTAGGAGAGGGGAAACGGAAGAGGGAAAGGGAAAAGGAGCAAGGGAAGGGAAGAGCAAGAGAAGGGAAGAAAGGTATGGGGAGCAAGGGAAGGGGAGCAAGGGAAGGGGAGCAAGGGAAGGGGAGCAAGGGAAGGGGAGCAAGGGAAGGGGAGCAAGGGAAGGGGAGAAAAGGGAAGGGGAGCAAGGGAAGGGGAGCAAGGGAAGGGGAGCAAGGGAAGGGGAGCAAGGGAAGGGGAGCAAGGGAAGGGGAGAAAAGGGAAGGGGAGCAAGGGAAGGGGAGCAAGGGAAGGGGAGCAAGGGAAGGATAGCAAGGGAAGGGGAGCAAGGGAAAGGGAGCAAGGGAAGAGGTATTGGTAGCAACTCCCTGGATGGTTGCCGTCGATTAGCATATCAAAATGACCTCTTCAGTAATTCTACCTGTTCACAGCCCTTACTTTGTAGTACGTGCCTCAACTTCC
>NC_091300.1:27439544-27457044 GCF_038502225.1 Cherax quadricarinatus | reverse complement strand
GTCCTGCCTCATCCTCGTCCGATTTAATTCTTCTCATCAGCTTCACGTCATCTGCGAACAGGGACACTTCAGAGTCTATTCCTTCCATCATGTCGTTCACATATATCAAAAATAGCACTGGTCCTAGAACTGACCCCTGTGGGACCCCGCTCGTAACAGGCGCCCACTGTGATACCTCTTCACGTACCATGACTCGTTGCTGCCTCCCTGTCAGGTATTCCCTTATCCATTGCAGTGCCCTTCCTTTTACGTGTGCCTGATCCTCCAGCTTCTGCACTAATCTCTTGTGGGGAACTGTGTCAAAGGCCTTCCTGCAGTCTAGGAAAACGCAATCTACCCAACCCTCTCTCTCGTGTCTTACTTCTGTTACCTTGTCATAAAACTCCAGGAGGTTTGTGATACAAGATTTGCCTTCCATGAACCCATGCTGGTTTTCATTTATAATCTTGTTCCTTTCCAGGTGTTCGACCACTCTCCTCCTGATAATCTTCTCCATGACCTTGCACACGATACATGTCAGAGACACAGGTCTGTAGTTTAGTGCCTCGTTTCTGTTTCCTTTCTTAAATATGGGGACTACATTAGCTGTCTTCCATTTCTCAGGTAGTTGCCCAGTTTCAAGGGATGTGTTGAAGATTGTGGTTAGAGGCACACACAGCATCTCTGCTCCTTCTCTAAGGACCCATGGGGAGATGTTGTCCGGTCCCATCGCCTTTGAGGTGTCAAGGTCACTTAAGAGCTTCTTCACCTCCTCCTCAGTTGTTCGTATGTCATCCAACACTTGTTGGTATATTCCCTCTTGATGTTCCCTTCTGTTCTGTCTTCCCACAGCCCTTCCTGTCTCTACTGTAAAAAACTTCCTTGAATCTCCTGTTCAGCTCCTCACATACCTCCTGATCATTTCTTGTGAGTTCTCCACCTTCTGTCCTTAATCTGATCACCTGGTCTTTGACTGTTGTCTTCCTCCTGATGTGGCTATACAACAGTTTCGGGTCAGTCTTGATTCTCGATGCTATGTCATTTTCATACTGTCGCTGGGCCTCCCTCCTTACCTGTGCGTACTCATTCCTGGCTCTGCGACTGATCTCCCTATTTTCGTGTGTTCTCTGCCTTCTGTACTTTTTCCATTCTCTATTGCACTTTGTTTTTGCCTCCTTGCACCGTCGGGTGAACCAGGGGCTTGTTCTGGTCTTCCCGTTGTTACTGTTGCCCTTGGGAATGAACCTTTCCACTGCCTCCTTGCATTTTGTTGCTACATATTCCATCATTTCATTTACTGGCTTTCCTGCCAGTTCTCTGTCCCACTGGACCTCCCGCAGGAAGTTCTTCAACCCTATGTAGTCCCCTCTTTTATAGTCAGGTTTTTCCCATTCTACTCCTGTTATTCTCTCCACTTGCAGCTCTACTATGTATTCAAAGCACAGAACCACGTGGTCGCTAGCTCCTAGGGGACTCTCATACTTGATGTCCTCAATGTCTGAGCTGCCCAGGGTGAACACAAGGTCCAATCTTGCTGGTTCATCCTCCCCTCTCACTCTGGTAGTGTCCTTAACATGTTGGTGCATGAGGTTTTCCAGCACCACGTCCAACATCCTGGCTCTCCATGTTTCGGGACCCCCATGTGGCTCCAGGTTTTCCCAGTCAATCTCCCTGTGGTTGAAATCCCCCATAACCAGCAACTTTGCTCTGCTGGAGTGAGCTCTTCTTGTGTGTGTGTGTATGTGTGTGTATGTGTGTGTGTGTGTGTGTATGTGTGTGTGTGTGTGTGTATGTGTGTGTGTGTGTGTGTATGTGTGTGTATGTGTGTGTGTGTGTGTGTGTGTGTGTGTGTGTGTGTGTGTGTGTGTGTGTGTGTGTGTGTGTGTGTGTGTGTGAGACAACCACCAATCACATTTTTCACATTTATTATTTAACATTCATGCCAGCATAGAAGGATTTTAAAAAATCATGAAATTCTTCTTTAACCATTTTGTACAACTCAAATTCCGAATGAATTAATAAAGAATTATGATAAATAATTTTTTAATAAATTAAGAATACGTATAACGAAAGATGCAAACTTTCCATAAACAAAACACGAGGAAAGGAAAAATAAACATCATAATATTGAAATAATAATAATAATAATAATAATAATAATAATAATAATAATAATAATAATAATAATAATAATAATAATGGTAATAATAATAATAATAATAATAATAATAAAAATAATAATAATAATAATAATAATAATAATAATAATAATAATAATAATAATAGTAATAATAATAATAATAATAATAATAATAATAATAATAATCCCCACAGCTATCTATTTAGCACTGGTATATATTCTATAGCATGGTAAGGCTCAATTAGCGAGCTTATCGCTAAAGATATGAAAACCAGATATTAACACGTTACCTCCGTCCTCCCCCACACACCTGTGTGGGATTAATGCTTTGTACATATCTTTTGTTGTTACAAGCGAACACAATTGCCTCATACATGAATAGACGTATTTGTTGCTGTAATAAATATATATGAATATATATTTACTCGGGAATACTGATGTGTGTAGTTCGGTAGAGAGAGAGAGAGAGAGATCAAGTTATTATATATATATTTTTAACGTTGCCATGTGAATTTAACGAGGAATCTCGTGATGAATCGTTGAACTAGACTATTATAAGCTAAACTATTGGTTAATACGAGACTGCAGACAAAATGAGTTATTGTGTTCGGTGTGTACACAGTTATCTGAATTATGGGTTCACCACTGTTCGAATGATTGTCTTTCATAGGACCCGTGTCGGCTGAATGAATGGGGTGATTGATGGGTACGTAGCATAAACGTTAATAACGGAAGGTTTAAAATGGTAATAGTACTGTGAGTCAACTTCCCAACCCCAACAGCAAAAAAGGCCGAGATTGTATTAAGAGAAAAACAATATAACCGCTACTGGAACCACGGAAACAGCAGCACAGAGATGACTCAGAGGAAATAGAAAACTATTGTTTATGGGGCAGTGTATTTAAAGGAAACTGGTTTCAAAAACTAGGCACTACTGAAGACGGAAACAGGTAAAAGTTATGAGTAAACGGTAAGAATGAAATATGAGTGACAAGCCATCAGTCACAGATTCTCTGTAATCCCACTAAATGGATAAGATGTACATAGGTAAAACTCTTTATAAGGGAAGTGATGGTGCGGGTGAGAGTCCCTGTTTCTAATGCCTCAATCTGACCGCGATGCTCGACTCACATGTTCGAGTCTCGCTAGGTGGCATCAGATTCAATGTTTGTTAATATACCTCTCACTTAGTGATGCAAAAGAATGTTTTTATAGTCTTGCAACACATCCGTTTTTGCAGTCACTCCATCAGTTTTGAAGGTACATCTATTACTCACGAATCGAATGTTACATAAAAAATGGACTAGAAGCAGTATGTAAATCGACCAACAAAGCAACTTAGCATATCAAAGCCCAACGCATTGATCAGATTTACATTAAAAAAAGTACATCTAATAGAGCTTAATTACGAATCCCCACACCGCAGAATTGACAGGTTCCCAAGAGGCTCCCTACTTCAAGGAGTCATTAGTCACATCGTTCAAACTGATCATTCAAACTGATGACAATAAACTGCTGCATTAGTTGCACATGTGTCCTTTTACCTAACATATTGTAGGTAATTCTACCAACATTATTACAAGGTGATCTCCGCCCAGTTTACATGGACCACTAAGCCCAGATGCTAACTTGACCTTCTATCCTGGCAATGTTGGATACAATGGCTTTTTCTCGCTTTTTATATTCTGCTGAAGAGGGCTTCAGAAAGAGGGTCGAAATACACTAACTCTTTTCTTTCTGTTTTCAAGTCAGTGCCGAATAGGCAAAACTTATTATTATTATTAAAGATTCGCGGTGTTCTTCCGGCCCGGGCCTTTTTCAAGTGGTGGCCCGGCCTTGGCTCCCTGTCTAGGGAGTGTCTGAGACTTAAGTCTCCCATGGGAGGAGGCACAGGTACCCCCTCATCTTTGGGACCAACTGTCCCCAGGCCTAGCCACGTTCCCCGCCATCACGGGGCTCCTAGGGAGAAGCTAGGCCTCTCTGGTCTGCCATCCCCGCCCCAAGGGGGTTATTGTGAATGACAGTCTTGTGAACTGCAAGCTCGGGCTCAGGCACCTACCTTACCCTAGAAGGGCTGAGCATGGTGACGATGAGGTAAAACTTGGCTGAAATAGCAACGCTCTTCTTGCCGTAAAAGCAAGCGAAAATTTGTGTATGCAATAATTTCGCAAAAATCATTTTGAACCTAACGAAAACAAATGTATCTCATTGTGTTTATTTATTATCAGATTATTGTAAACTTATCTAAAATATATTTAGTTGGATTACGCTAAATTAAATTGCGCTTGTTATAAAAAGGTTAGGTAAGTTTTCTAAGGTTCTTTTGATACAAAATTATTAATTTTTACATTAACATAAATTAAAAAAAAATGTCTTTAAACGTATAAAAGAAATTTTAGAAAGGACATAATTTTAAATGAGTTCTTGCTAATTGACCAAGTTTATCATTTTCGGCACGATATATATATATATATATATATATATATATTTATATATATATATATATATATATATATATATATATATATATATATATATATATATATATATATATATATATATACACACACACACACACACACACTATTATAATGTCAATTTCTCACTTACGGTTTTCATTAAATTTTTCAACTTGTTATTCATGTTAGGTTAGATTGCCCTTTACTCGTATTAATAAAACATAACCAATTATAACATACCACAAAGTCAATGAATGAAATATTACACGGAAGCGACGATTTTTTTAACCTGTGATATACCTGTGATTGAATTTTAGATTTCTGGAACTCCCTCAGCCTGGCTCGCTTGGTGCTTGCCTGGTTAACCAGACTGTTGCTATTAGTGGCACCTTGGCCCACATATCCATCACAGCCTGGTTGATCTGATACTTGCAGGAGGTACTGCTCAAGTTTCCACTTAAAATATTACTATACTTGTGTGTCGGGGCCAAGACTTATCCACCAGACCTCTGGCTGTCTCTAAGGAAACTAGACAAGTTTCTCAAGTCAGTGCCTGACCAGCCGGTCAGTTTTGCTTATGCTAAACTTTGTGCGACTAGCACCAACAGCCTGGCTGATCAAGTCATTCACCAGAACGCCTGGTCTGGGACCGGACCGCGAGGAAGTTGAACCTCGGAACACACCTCACGTACACTCTGCTCTCTGTCTGTCTGTCTGTCTGTCTGTCTGTCTGTCTGTCTGTCTGTCTGTCTCTCTCTCTCTCTCTCTCTCTCTCTCTCTCTCTCTCTCTCTCTCTCTCTCTCTCTCTCTCTCTCTCTCTCTCTGTCTCTCTGTCTCTCTCTCTCTCTCTCTCTCTCTCTCTCTCTCTCTCTCTCTCTCTCTCTCTCTCTCTCTCTCTCTCTCTCTCTATCTCTCCCTCTCCTCACCCTTCACATCTCTAACCTACTCAACATTACTCCAGCATCCCCTCGTTTTTGTTTTCTCCTGGCTGACAAAAAAGGGGACACGAGTACTTCTATGCACCGAGGCTGAGCCTGAGTACTACTTAAGCCAGTAAAGAGGAAGTACTCGGGATCTCCGAGGCCAAGTGAGGCTACGAAAGGCCAGGTGTGGCCAGTTGTGGCCAGGAGAGGCCAGTTCATGGCAAGAGTGATCAGGTGAAATAGCGAGAGCCCAGCTGAGGCCTCTAAAATCAGGTATGGCCCAGAGAGCATAGAGTAGAATAAAGCACGAGAAACCTGGTGAGGCCACGAGAGGCCAAGAGGGGCCATGAGAGGATAGGAAAGACCACGAGGGGGCCAGTTAAAAATAGAGTTGTCAGATTAGGCCACGAGAGGCCATGTGAGGCTAGGTAAGACCAAGAGTAGCCATTTAAGCACAGGAGATGCCAGTTAAGGCCACGAGAGGCCAGGTGAGGTCATGAGAGGCCGGGTAAGGCCAGGGGAAGCCACAAGAGGCCAGGTGACGCTAGATAAATCCGGGAGAGGCCGGTACTCCCTTGTAAAAGGAACTTGAGGAAGTGCATTGTAGGCTTCGCTCCAGGGGGCGTGTAGACGGCCCAGGCTGTCAACTGTCTCTATTGTCTCTCAACTGGAAAACTGCCAGATGAAAGGAACGCTGGATGTGTTTTGTGTGTGTGAGGGAGGTTGGGGGGGGAGAGAGAGTGGAAGAGAGAGAGAGTGAGGGAGGGCGGTAGAGAGGAGCTGTGGTGGGAGGAAAGAGAGAGACCTGAATAGATAATTCCCACCAAATAACAACAGCCTTTATGTCAGTCAATAGACGAAGAGCTCACTCACCTGAATCTCTCTGGAATGACACTGAACACTCTGGAATGAGTGAACAGACAAGAAAAATCATTCACCCTCCCATCCCCGCCCGGGCCCAGCAGGCTGTGCTCAACGAGTCTCAGTTAATGACTAAGTTTTGCACATCCCTTCCAGCCTTGTTACATTAATCTTGGCGCCACTTCGTTGTCCTAACCTCTGAAGTCTAGCAATGTGTATTTAGTGGTAACGAATAACTCGGAGAGAGTTAACATTAGTAGTTTTAGTGTGTGTGTGTGTGTGTGTGTGTGTACTCACCTAATTGTACTTACCTAATTGTGGTTGCAGGGGTCGAAAGTCAGCTCCTGGCCCCGCCTTTTCACTGATCGCTACTAGGTCCTCTCTTTCTCTGCTTCCTGAGCTTTGTCATACCTCGTCTTAAAGCTTTGTATGGTTCCTGCCTCCACTACCTCACTTGCTAGACTATTCCACTTCCTGACGACTCTATGACTGAAAAAATACTTCCTAACATCCCTGTAACTCGTCTGAGTCTTCAGCTTCCAGTTGTGACCCCTTGTTCCTGTGTCCCCTCTCTGGAACATCCTATCTCTGTCCACCTTGTCTATTCCCCGCAGTATCTTGTATGTCGTTATCATGTCTCCCCTGACCCTTCTGTCCTCCAGTGTCGTCAGTCCGATTTCCCTCAACCTTTCATCGTAGGACATTCCCCTGAGCTCTGGAACTAGCCTTGTTGCAAACCTTTGTACCTTCTCTAACTTCTTCATGTGCTTGACCAGTTGTGGGTTCCAAACTGGTGCTGCATACTCCAGTATGGGCCTAACTTACACAGTGTACAGTGTCTTGAACGATTCCTTATTAAGGTATCGGAACGCTATTCTCAGGTTTGCCAGGCGCCCATATGCTGCAACAGTTATGTGGTTGATGTTTGCCTCCGGAGACGTGCTCGGCGTTATGCTCACCCCAAGATCTTTCTCCTTGAGTGAGGTCTGTAGTCTTTGTCCACCTAGCCTATACTGTCTGTGGTCTTCTTTGCCCTTCCCCAATCTTCATGACTTTGCATTTGGCAGGGTTGAATTCGAGAGGCCAGCTTCTGGACCACGTGTCCAGTCTGTCCAGGTCTCTTTGTAGTCCTGCCTGATCCTCATCCGATTTAATTATTCTCATTAACTTCACATCATTTGGGAATAGGGACACTTCAGAGTCTATCCCTTCCATCATATTATTCACATATATCAAAAATAGCACTAGACCTAGAACTGACCCCTGTGGGACCCCGCTCGTCACAGGCGCCCACTGTGATACCTCTTCACGGTCCATGACTCGTTGTTGCCTCCCTGTCAGGTATTCTCTGATCCATCACAGTGCCCTCCCTGTTATATGCGCCTGATCCTCCAGGCCGAAGGCCTTCCTGCAGTCCAGAAAAACGCAGTCCACCCACCCCTCTCTCTCGTGTCTTCTGTTACCTTGTCATAAAACTCCAGTAGGTTTGTGACACAGGATTTGCCTTCATGAATCCATGCTGGTTGTCATTTATAATCTTGTTCCATTCCAGGTGCTCCACCACTCTCCTCCTGATAATCTTCTCTATGACTTTGCATACTGTACACGTCCGAGACACTGGTATGTAGTTTAGTGCCTCGTTTCTGTCTCCTTTCTTAAAAATGGGGACTACATTTGTGTTACAAAAAACGCGATTCTAAAAGCTTAGAGATCTCCAGTGAATACTAGAAAGGACTGCCCTTCTAGCATCCAGCCTGTTACTAGGTTTTTGTAGCAAGTAGTCAGTATCCTTGTCCAATTATCCATTAAAATTCAGTATGGTTCAATAGTGCTTTAGGATTATAACTGGTAGGCTACTAACTAGAGAAATTAAAATTTAATAAATTTATTAAGTCTATAAGTTGTCTAGAGGTATATTATCAAAGTAAATTAAATCACCTCAATCAAAATAAAATCAATCTCTCGAGTTCAATATTATTGTGCAGAAAGCACATATCACATTTATAATTCTTAAGTACCGTCAGGTACATTAACATTTAATAAGATATTACAAATATGTACAAGAGTGTGTAAGCGTGTAAGTGCTCTTAAGTAGTTAGCTATGTCTCAAGACTCGAATAAGACTTAAACAAGTGACTGACAAAGTCCTCAAATAAACTAACTTCTTGACCGACTGGCAACCCGAACAGTCTGCTTGAACAACAAAGAATGCTAAGCCCAATAGCAATGCAATATCAAGCGACTGCGACACAGAATCAGAAACTGGGAAATAATATAACGACACTAAGTAGGGACCATCTACAGATCCTCCACAAAAGTTACAAAACTCCCACAATATTGAATCTATGTTCAGCATAGGTAAAACTGTGACTGTGATAATACACAGGAACCAGTACAAAATTAGGTCAGAAGCTATAGCTAAGGACCTGAGATACTCAGAGTGTCTATGTGACACACAACCTCAGTACAACGTCGAAAATCACTAAGTCTTTACATTGTTCTGAGAACAGAGTTCTACAGAACTGACAAGAATAATGAGACAGACAATCTGCCCAACCACCAAGCGAGTCTCCAGCAGACTGAAAACTTCACGAGAGGTGAGGACACCCCCCCTCGATCACGTGATAGCTACGTGGACAACTGCAGCTCAGAAGCCGGCAGTATAACGAGCGACAAGCGATAATTACAGTAGTTTGACAATCAAGACTAACTGAGCACATTTTATGTACATCCTAACAACATAAGTCAAATAAGAATATAACAGTCAAATAATAATATAAAGTCATACATTTGCGATTTAGCTATTATCGCAAATATAAGCAATATAAAATTATATGAAAAGATAATATACATTACATATATATAATAATCATTGTAACCCATTCAGGGGTTGCAACAATTTGCCGTCTTCCATATCTCATATAGTTGCCCAGTTTCAAGGGATATATTGAAGATTGTGGTTAGGGACACGGACAGCGTCTCTGCTCCTTCTCCAAGGACCCACGGGGAGATGTCCGGTCCCATCGCCTTTGAGGTATGAAGGTCACTTAGGAGCTTCTGCACCTCCTCCTCCGTGGTTCGTTTGTCATCCAACACTTGTTGGTATATTCCCTGTTGATGTTCCCCTCTGTGCTGTCTTCCCAGAGCCTTTCCTGTCTCTACTGTGTGTGTGTGTGTGTGTGTGTGTGTGTATGTGTGTGTGTGTGTACTCACCTAGTTGTACTCACCTAGTTGAGGTTGCGGGGGTCGAGTCCCAGCTCCTGGCCCCGCCTCTTCACTGATCGCTACTAGGTCACTCTCCCTGAGCCGTGAGCTTTATCATACCTCTGCTTAAAGCTATGTATGGATCCTGCCTCCACTACATCGCTTCCCAAACTATTCCACTTACTGACTACTCTGTGGCTGAAGAAATACTTCCTAACATCCCTGTGATTCATCTGTGTCTTCAGCTTCCAACTGTGTCCCCTTGTTACTGTGTCCAATCTCTGGAACATCCTGTCTTTGTCCACCTTGTCAATTCCTCTCAGTATTTTGTATGTCGTTATCATGTCCCCCCTATCTCTCCTGTCCTCCAGTGTCGTCAGGTTGATTTCCCTTAACCTCTCCTCGTAGGACATACCTCTTAGCTCTGGGACTAGTCTTGTTGCAAACCTTTGCACTTTCTCTAGTTTCTTCACGTGCTTGGCTAGGTGTGGGTTCCAAACTGGTGCCGCATACTCCAATATGGGCCTAACGTACACGGTGTACAGGGTCCTGAATGATTCCTTATTAAGATGTCGGAATGCTGTTCTGAGGTTTGCTAGGCGCCCATATGCTGCAGCAGTTATTTGGTTGATGTGCCTGGTGTTATTCTCACCCCAAGATCTTTTTCCTTGAGTGAGGTTTGTAGTCTCTGACCCCCTAGACTGTACTCCATCTGCGGCCTTCTTTGCCCTTCCCCAATCTTCATGACTTTGCACTTGGTGGGATTGAACTCCAGGAGCCAATTGCTGGACCAGGTCTGCAGCCTGTCCAGATCCCTTTGTAGTTCTGCCTGGTCTTCGATCGAGTGAATTCTTCTCATCAACTTTACGTCATCTGCAAACAGGGACACCTCAGAGTCTATTCCTTCCGTCATGTCGTTCACAAATACCAGAAACAGCACTGGTCCTAGGACTGACCCCTGCGGGACCCCGCTGGTCACAGGTGCCCACTCTGACACCTCGCCACGTACCATGACTCGCTGCTGTCTTCCTGACAAGTATTCCCTGATCCATTGTAGTGCCTTCCCTGTTATCCCTGCTTGGTCCTCCAGTTTTTGCACCAATCTCTTGTGTGGAACTGTGTCAAACGCCTTCTTGCAGTCCAAGAAAATGCAATCCACCCACCCCTCTCTCTCTTGTCTTACTGCTGTCACCATGTCATAGAACTCCAGTAGGTTTGTGACACAGGATTTCCAGTCCCTGAAACCATGTTGGCTGCTGTTGATGAGATCGTTCCTTTCTAGGTGTTCCACCACTCTTCTGATAATCTTCTCCATGATTTTGCATACTATACATGTGTGTGTGTGTGTGTGTGTGTGTGTGTGTGTGTGTGTGTGTGTGTGTGTGTGTGTGTGTGTGTGTGTGTGTGTGTGTGTGTGTGTGTGTGTGTGTGTGTGTGTGTGTGTGTGTGTGTGTGTGTGTGTGTGTGTGTGTGTGTGTGTGTGTGTGTGTGTGTGCGTGTGTGTGCGTGTGTGTGCGTGTGTGTGTGTGTGTGTGTGTGTATGTGTGTGTGTGTGTGTTTGTGTGTGTGTGTGTGTGTGTGTGTGTGTGTGTGTGTGTGTGTGTGTGTGTGTACGCTTACCTATTTGTACTCACCTGTTTGTGGTTGTAGGGGTCGAGTCATAGCTCCTGGTCCCTGCCTCTTCGCTAGTCGCTGCTAGTTGCATCCTCTCCTTCTTCGAAGAGCCTTATCGTACCTCTTAAAGCGGTGTATGCATCCTGCATCCACTACTTCATTCTCTTGACAACTCCAAGGCTGAAGAAATATTTCCTAACATCCGTATGACTCATCTGAGTTGTTAACTTCCAGTTGTGCGTGCGTATGTGTGTGTTAGTTTTTAATTGTGTGTGTGTATGGTTGTGTGAGTGGTTATTTGGGTATGTGTTCTCCTATGTGTAGTTCCAGGGGTTAATTCTGAACTCCTGGCCCTGCCTCTTAACTTTCCGCATGCCAAGTTCACTTCCTCTGTCTTACCTGCTTTTAAAACTATGTTTGGATCCTGCCTAAACTACTTTTTCGTTCAAGTCAGGCCATTTCCTCACCATCCTGAAGATGAATAACATACCTTCTGACATCCCTGTGCCATTAACTTTCAGGTGTGTCCGCGTGTACTCTTTTTCCGCTGCTCAAACGGTTTATCCCCATCTTTTCTATCAATTCCCCCGAGTATTATGTGTGTTATAATGTCTCCCCCGGGTTTCCTCTCCTCTGATTTCGTTCATTTCTCTTAAGGGCTCCTCATTGTTCATTTTCCTTAGTTTGGAGCAAGCTTCGATGCATACTTGTGAAGCTTTTCATGTTTCTTGAGACTGGGAACACTGTATCAACATCCGTGGTCCCAGAATATTCAACATCTTACCAGAAGATATCAGAAACAACACTGCTGGAACAGGTGTAGAAATCTTCAAAAGGAAACTGGGCGAGTATCTTCACCGGGTACCAGATCAACCAGCCTGTGATTGATATGTGGGGCAGAGGGCCACTAGCATCAACAGTCTGGTTGACCAGGCAAGCACCGGACAAGCCTGGCCCATGGCAGAGCTCCAGGAGTAGAAAGACTCCCGAAACTCATCATAGGTATGGCTTATCATGTATGGGTTTCACGCTGGTGCCGCATACTTGATGACGGGCTTGACATGTAAAGACCCGAGAATGACCCCTTGCTGAGATTCCTGAAGACTGCTCTTAGATTTGCCAAAGCAAACATTAGCTGCAGAGGTTATTCGGCTGACGAGTGCTAATCTCTTAGCAAAGTCTGCAGCCTCCTTCCCCGAGTCTACACTCAGTTTCCGATTTTCTTGCCTCATCAATTTCCCTAACCTTGCCATTTACTGGAACAGAATTCAAGTAACCGCTTACCTGACCAACAAGAGGGGTAGCCAGCTCGACCGATGAAGCGTGTTGTCTGGCTACCTCTTCCCCTCTAACAAAAACAAATTTAAAGTCTTTCACATTTAATATGCAGAGTAAAGACGGATTAATAAAAAGAGACCAACAATGTCTGAACATTTTTCTTTGTTGAAGCGAAAGAAAACGCAGATTATTTTTTTCGTTTGTATTGCTGATCATATTAGGCTATCTATCTATCTATCTATTTGTGTACCCATCTATACATATATATATATATATATATATATATATATATATATATATATATATATATATATATATATATATATATATATATATTTATTATTATTATCTTTATTATCACACTGGCCGATTCCCACCAAGGCAGGGTGGCCCGAAAAAGAAAAACTTTCACCATCATTCGCTCCATCACTGTCTTGCCAGAAGGGTGCTTTACACTACAGTTTTTAAACTGCAACATTAACACCCCTCCTTCAGAGTGCAGGCACTGTACTTCCCATCTCCAGGACTCAAGTCCGGCCTGCCGGTTTCCCTGAATCCCTTCATAAATGTTACTTTGCTCACACTCCAACAGCACGTCAAGTATTAAAAACCATTTGTCTCCATTCACTCCTATCAAACACGCTCACGCATGCCTGCTGGAAGTCCAAGCCCCTCGCACACAAAACCTCCTTTACCCCCTCCCTCCAACCCTTCCTAGGCCGACCCCTACCGCCTTCCTTCCACTACAGACTGATACACTCTTGAAGTCATTCTGTTTCGCTCCATTCTCTCTACATGTCCGAACCACCTCAACAACCCTTCCTCAGCCCTCTGGACAACAGTTTTGGTAATCCCGCACCTCCTCCTAACTTCCAAACTACGAATTCTCTGCATTATATTCACACCACACATTGCCCTCAGACATGACATCTCCACTGCCTCCAGCCTTCTCCTCGCTGCAACATTCATCACCCACGCTTCACACCCATATAAGAGCGTTGGTAAAACTATACTCTCATACATTCCCCTCTTTGCCTCCAAGGACAAAGTTCTTTGTCTCCACAGACTCCTAAGTGCACCACTCACTCTTTTTCCCTCATCAATTCTATGATTCACCTCATCTTTCATAGACCCATCCGCTGACACGTCCACTCCCAAATATCTGAATACGTTCACCTCCTCCATACTCTCTCCCTCCAATCTGATATTCAATCTTTCATCACCTAATCTTTTTGTTATCCTCATAACCTTACTCTTTCCTGTATTCACCTTTAATTTTCTTCTTTTGCACACCCTACCAAATTCATCCACCAATCTCTGCAGCTTCTCTTCAGAATCTCCCAAGAGCACAGTGTCATCAGCAAAGAGCAGCTGTGACAACTCCCACTTTGTGTGTGATTCTTTATCTTTTAACTCCACGCCTCTTGCCAAGACCCTCGCATTTACTTCTCTTACAACCCCATCTACAAATATATTAAACAACCACGGTGACATCACACATCCTTGTCTAAGGCCTACTTTTACTGGGAAAAAATTTCCCTCTTTCCTACATACTCTAACTTGAGCCTCACTATCCTCGTAAAAACTCTTCACTGCTTTCAGTAACCTACCTCCTACACCATACACTTGCAACATCTGCCACATTGCCCCTCTATCCACCCTGTCATACGCCTTTTCCAAATCCATAAATGCCACAAAGACCTCATTAGCCTTATCTAAATACTGTTCACTTATATGTTTCACTGTAAACACCTGGTCCACACACCCCCTACCTTTCCTAAAGCCTCCTTGTTCATCTGCTATCCTATTCTCCGTCTTACTCTTAATTCTTTCAATTATAACTCTACCATACACTTTACCAGGTACACTCAACAGACTTATCCCCCTATAATTTTTGCACTCTCTTTTATCCCCTTTGCCTTTATACAAAGGAACTATGCATGCTCTCTGCCAATCCCTAGGTACCTTACCCTCTTCCATACATTTATTAAATAATTGCACCAACCACTCCAAAACTATATCCCCACCTGCTTTTAACATTTCTATCTTTATCCCATCAATCCCGGCTGCCTTACCCCCTTTCATTTTACCTACTGCCTCACGAACTTCCCCCACACTCACAACTGGCTCTTCCTCACTCCTACAAGATGTTATTCCTCCTTGCCCTATACACGAAATCACAGCTTCCCTATCTTCATCAACATTTAACAATTCCTCAAAATATTCCCTCCATCTTCCCAATACCTCTAACTCTCCATTTAATAACTCTCCTCTCCTATTTTTAACTGACAAATCCATTTGTTCTCTAGGCTTTCTTAACTTGTTAATCTCACTCCAAAACTTTTCCTTATTTTCAACAAAATTTGTTGATAACATCTCACCCACTCTCTCATTTGCTCTCTTTTTACATTGCTTCACCACTCTCTTAACCTCTCTCTTTTTCTCCATATACTCTTCCCTCCTTGCATCACTTCTACTTTGTAAAAACTTCTCATATGCTAACTTTTTCTCCCTTACTACTCTCTTTACATCATCATTCCACCAATCACTCCTCTTCCCTCCTGCACCCACTTTCCTGTAACCACAAACTTCTGCTGAACACTCTAACACTACATTTTTAAACCTACCCCATACCTCTTCGACCCCATTGCCTATGCTCTCATTAGCCCATCTATCCTCCAATAGCTGTTTATATCTTACCCTAACTGCCTCCTCTTTTAGTTTATAAACCTTCACCTCTCTCTTCCCTGATGCTTCTATTCTCCTTGTATCCCATCTACCTTTTACTCTCAGTGTAGCTACAACTAGAAAGTGATCTGATTTATCTGTGGCCCCTCTATAAACATGTACATCCTGAAGTCTACTCAACAGTCTTTTATCTACCAATACATAATCCAACAAACTACTGTCATTTCGCCCTACATCATATCGTGTATACTTATTTATCCTCTTTTTCTTAAAATATGTATTACCTATAACTAAACCCCTTTCTATACAAAGTTCAATCAAAGGGCTCCCATTATCATTTACACCTGGCACCCCAAACTTACCTACCACACCCTCTCTAAAAGTTTCTCCTACTTTAGCATTCAGGTCCCCTACCACAATTACTCTCTCACTTGGTTCAAAGGCTCCTATACATTCACTTAACATCTCCCAAAATCTCTCTCTCTCCTCTGCATTCCTCTCTTCTCCAGGTGCATACACGCTTATTATGACCCACTTCTCGCATCCAACCTTTACTTTAATCCACATAATTCTTGAATTTACACATTCATATTCATTTACACATTCATATATATATATATATATATATATATATATATATATATATATATATATATATATATATATATATATAAATATATGGATGGGTAGAGAGAGAGAGAGTGAGTCCTCACAGTGCTTATTATCGTGTTACGAACGTAAAATGGACACAGGCGAAGACTTGAAATTCGTAATACGTTAAATCAGGGTAATATGGGAGCAACAGGTTAATAAGCTGCTTTATACAAATAGAACTTGAGTTTAAATATTGTTTGAAAGCTTCACGCTGCACGGCGAGGAAACAAATCAGTAATGCTTTTAAAATTAAGTTATCTTGCCAAACCTGTTTCTACTGCATAACACTTAAAACTATTTAGTCGACTTGAACATACAACTGATCACGGCACATTAGTCTTGCACTTTCCAGAGTACCGAAAGAATTACTGTAACGGGATGAGTGCAATACATTCACAGTACGATTCATATATTTGGAAATAACATGTTAGTAATTAAATTGTATGAACTGCTTGGTAATTGGTAATACAGTATTATTAATGCCTTAATTCATTTACTAGAACCCCGACATATCTACGCTCTATTTACTGCACAGATTCTCAGATTTTTTTCATTTACATGAGCGATACTCACTGTAGGATTTTTACAAAAGACGCTGAAATCTGACTCCTACTCTCATACTGCCTCATGTCGCTTTGCCAGGCTTCCAGCAAGGCACTCCAGAAGGACATTAAAAACATTAGTTTTGAATTTATTTTCTCTCCTTGTAACTGCCGGTTTTCTCACATTTTGTTTCGACTGCAAACCTCTTCCTAAGCATTTTTCTCTTTTTTTTTTGACACTGAGGCTGTTATGTCAGTGTTTTCAGCAACAGACTGACATTCTAATAAGAGTAAGTCCCATTAATTTCTTAAACATGTCCTCCTTCAAGCTTTCTTAATTTTCAACTCCTCTGTTTGCTGTTGAACTTCTGTCTTGAAGACTTAGGCTGAATAGTCAACATTTCTCAGAATTTCCAACCAGATTGAAACCGTGAGGAAGCACTCAAAGACTTTTACATAACGATTCCTCGCAAATCTGAACTCTCCTCACACTATAAATTTAGATCCACTTATTTCACGGTTGTTTTTATTATGTATTTGAGGAGAGTAGCAAGTGGATTTAGCAGTAGTCAATAGTCCTCTAACCCGAAGACCAGCATAGTGATCAAAGCTTGGCTGGTCTGCAGAAATAATAAAAATATTTTTATACAGCTTCAAAAAATTATCATAGAAGCTTGAGACACAGATAATAAAAAATAGGTAGAATGGGTTATAGTTGCTGGAGGAAGTGCGAAGAGGAGAATTTCATTCACTGAGTAAAGAGTTGGTATGATGAAGGTCAAGGAAGAGGATACCAATAACGCTGCACAAAATGATGTTGATTAAGGCTTGCGATCCAGAGCCGAAAGTGGCCTTCGAAAGTGCAAATCGCTGAGTGTGCACGCGCGCGCACACACACACACACACACACACACACACACACACACACACACACACACACACACACACACACACACACACACACACACACACACACACACACACACAAACGCACACACACACACACACACACACACACACACACACGCACGCACGCACGCACACACAAAACACACACACACACACACACACATACACACACACACGCACGCACACACGCACACACAC
Organism: Cherax quadricarinatus; assembly: GCF_038502225.1. Taxonomy (NCBI): domain Eukaryota; kingdom Metazoa; phylum Arthropoda; class Malacostraca; order Decapoda; family Parastacidae; genus Cherax; species Cherax quadricarinatus. Next base: position 27,439,595 of record NC_091300.1, on the reverse strand, counting down.
ACACACACACACACACACACACACACACACACACACACACACACACACACA
>NC_091300.1:27429544-27434544 GCF_038502225.1 Cherax quadricarinatus | reverse complement strand
CTCGGATCCGTGTACAAAGAACTCTTCAGTAATGTCAGAACAAGATAAGTCAAGCAAGTGTTGACAGTTTTTTTTTACAGCACTCGTACTTCGTAGACGGGAATATTGTTCTACCCCTGAAAGCCTCATTCAAGACAGTTGAAATATAACTAACAATTTCACTGCTTCCGCCATTTTAAACACATATTTTTGGGGAACACCTAAAATCCCTCAAACTATACCTTCTGGAGTGCAGGCGAGAAACATAAATAACTGGAGCCTTGCACCACCACCACCGTGGAGCACTAGGCCAGTCCTGGACCCCTGCACCACCACAAGGGTAGCACTAGGCCAGTCCTGGACCCCTGCACCACCACAAGGGTAGCACTAGGCCAGTCCTGGACCCCTGCACCACCACAAGGGTAGCACTAGGCCAGTCCTGGACCCCTGCACCACCACAAGGGTAGCACTAGGCCAGTCCTGGACCCCTGCACCACCACAAGGGTAGCACTAGGCCAGTCTAGCACCACCACAAGCACTAGGCCAGTGCACCACCACAAGGGTAGCACTAGGCCAGTCCTGGACCCCTGCACCACCACAGGGAAGCACTAGGCCAGGCCTGGACCCCTGCACCACCACAGGGAAGCACTAGGCCCACTGTGGACGGAATCTTCACTATTCCACACATTTCATTGAGATCTTTTACGCGAGCACCAGCTGACTGACCATTTTTCTCCGCCCGTGAAATGATTTTCCACCTCAGTAGGACCAGGTGGCAACTGCAGCAGTCTAGAAGTACCTCTATTTAACTGCTACGCAGGTACGGTATTCACTCGCTCAGGGTGTTGTCGACCTGGATTTTCACGAAACGTAAAAACCGCTCTTATTTTTTATTCAGATACCAATAGTAATTCTTGAGCACAGCTTAGGACGTCCTGGATATTACGGTAATCTAAAGATGGTTCTGTTTAATGTTTACATAAGTGCAATAGTCCCTTGTTAAAACTAAAATAGAGTTCTGAAAATCAGCACAACGTAAACACGTCATTATTTCTTACATGGATTGGTAAAAATATTCCTTACCAGGCGCAGATACATTCGTACTTTAAGTGGTTTAACTGAAGAGTATATAGCGTGTAAAGTTGTGTGCCAGAAAAAGATAAACGTGCGACCTTTTTCTTACATACTGATGGACTGTGCTGCTTCCCGTTACTACTGGAAAAAATTCCCATCCCAAACTTTATATATATATAACCAAACATTATCCTTACGTCCACAGCAGGACTCGAACCTAGATCTGGGGTCTGGCGTCCTGGATAAAGCACTGTGTACTCTGATGCAGAGTTGTTAGGTAGATATATATATATATATATATATATATATATATATATATATATATATATATATATATATATATATATATATATATATATATATATATATATATATATATATATATATACATATACATATATACATACATACATGTGTGTGTGTGTGTGTGTGTGTGTGTGTGTGTACTCACCTAGTTGTACTCACCTAGTTGAGGTTTCAGGGGTCGAGTCCAAGCTCCTGGCCCCGCCTCTTCACTGATCGCTACTAGGTCACTCTCCCTGAACCGTGAGCTTTATCATACCTCTGCTTAAAGCTATGTATGGATCCTGCCTCCACTACATCGCTTCCCAAACTATTCCACTTCCTGACTACTCTGTGGCTGAAGAAATACTTCCTAACATCCCTGTGATTCATCTGTGTCTTCAACTTCCAACTGTGTCCCCTTGTTGCTGTGTCCCATCTCTGGAATATCCTGTCTTTGTCTACCTTGTCAATTCCTCTCAGTATTTTGTATGTCGTCATCATGTGCCCCCTATCTCTCCTGTCCTCCAGTGTCGTCAGGTTGATTTTCCTTAACCTCTCCTCGTAGGACATACCTTTTAGCTCTGGGACTAGTCTTGTTGCAAACCTTTGCACTTTCTCTAGTTTCTTTACGTGCTTGGCTACGTGTGGGTTCCAAACTGGTGCCGTATACTCCAATATGGGCCTAACGTACACGGTGTACAGGGTCCTGAACGATTCCTTATTAAGATGTCGGAATGCTGTTCTGAGGTTAGCTAGGCGCCCATCCATATGCTGCAGCAGTTATTTGGTTGATGTGCGCTTCAGGAGATGTGCCTGGTGTTATACTCACCCCAAGATCTTTTTCCTTGAGTGAGGCTTGTAGTCTCTGGCCCCCTAGACCGTACTCCGTCTGCGGTCTTCTTTGCCCTTCCCCAATCTTCATGACTTTGCACTTGGTGGGGTTGAACTCCAGTAGCCAATTGCTGGACCAGGTCAGCAGCCTGTCCAGATCCCTTTGTAGTTCTGTCTGGTCTTCGATCGAATGAATTCTTCTCATCAACTTCACGTCATCTGCAAACAGGGACACTTCGGATTCTATTCCTTCCGTCATATCGTTCACAAATACCAGAAACAGCACTGGTCCTAGGACTGACCCCTGTGGGACCCCGTTGGTCACAGGTGCCCACTCTGACACCTCGCCACGTACCATGACTCGCTGCTGTCTTCCTGACAAGTATTCCCTGATCCATTGTAGTGCCTTCCCTGTTATCCATGCTTAGTCCTCCAGTTTTTGCACCAATCTCTTGTGTGGAACTGTGTCAAACGCCTTCTTGCAGTCCAAGAATATGCAATCCACCCACACCTCTCTCTCTTGTCTTACTGCTGTCACCATGCCATAGAACTCCAGTAGGTTTGTGACACAGGATTTCCCATCCCTGAAACCATGTTGGCCGCTGTTGATGAGATCATTCCTTTTTAGCTGTTCCACCACTCTTCTGATAATCATCTCCATGATTTTGCATACTATACATGTCAGTGACACTGGTCTGTAGTTTAGTGCTTCATGTCTGTCTCCTTTTTTAAAGATTGGGACTACATTTGCTGTCTTCCATGCCTCAGGCAATCTCCCAGTTTCAATAGATGTATTGAATATTGTTGTTAGGGGCACACATAGCGCCTCTGCTCCCTCTCTCAGGACCCATGGGGAGATGTTATCTGGCCCCATTGCCTTTGAGGTATCTAGCTCACTCAGAAGCCTCTTCACTTCTTCCTCGGTTGTGTGCACTGTGTCCAGCACATGGTGGTGTGCCCCACCTCTCCGTCTTTCTGGAGCCCCTTCTGTCTCCTCTGTGAACACTTCTTTGAATCTCTTGTTGAGTTCCTCACATACTTCACGGTCATTTCTTGTTGTCTCTCCTCCTTTCTTCCTTAGCCTGATTACCTGGTCCTTGACTGTTGTTTTCCTCCTGATGTGGCTGTATAACAGTTTCGGGTCAGATTTGGCTTTCGCTGCTATGTCGTTTTCATATTGTCTTTGGGCCTCCCTTCTTATCTGTGCATATTCGTTTCTGGCTCTACGACTGCTCTCCTTATTCTCCTGGGTCCTTTGCCTTCTATATTTCTTCCATTCCCTAGCACACTTGGTTTTTGCCTCTCTGCACCTTTAGGTGAACCATGGGCTCATCCTGGCTTTTTCATTATTCCTTTTATCCTTGGGTACAAACCTCTCCTCAGCCTCCTTGCATATTGTTGCTACATATTCCATCATCTCATTAACTGGCTTCCCTGCCAGTTCTCTGTCCCACTGAACCCCGTTCAGGAAGTTCCTCATTCCCGTGTAGTCCCCTTTCCTGTAGTTTGGCTTCATTCGTCCTGGCCTTCTTGCTTCTCCCTCCACTTGTAGCTCTACTGTGTATTCGAAGCTTAAAACCACATGATCGCTGGCCCCAAGGAGTCTTTCATATGTGATGTCGTCGATATCTGCACTACTCAAGGTGAATACTAAGTCCAGTCTTGCTGGTTCATCCTCTCCTCTCTCTCTTGTAGTGTCCCTTACGTGTTGGTACATAAAATTTTCCTGTACCACCTCCATCATCTTAGCCCTCCATGTATCTTGGCCCCCATGCGGCTCCAAGTTCTCCCAATCGATCTCCTTGTGGTTAAAGTCACCTATGATCAGGAGCTTTGCCCTGCATGAATGAGCTCTTCTGGCCACTGCAGCCAGTGTGTCAACCATCGCTCTATTGCTCTCGTCGTACTCTTGCCTTGGCCTCCTGCTGTTCTGTGGTGGATTATACATCACTGCTATTACCACCTTGGGATCTCCAGAGTGAAGCGTTCCCGGTATGTAATCACTTTCTTCTCCGCTGTCTCCTCTCTCCAGCTCATCAAAATTCCATCGATTTTTGATCAGCAATGCCACTCCTCCACATCCCCTGTTCACTCTGTCTTTCCTCAGGATCTGGTATCCCGTTGGAAAGATGGCATCTGTTATCATACCTGTAAGCTTGGTTTCTGTGAGAGCTATGATGTCCGGTGATGCCTCTTTACTCTTTCGTGCCACTCCTCCCACTTATTTGTTATTCCATCAGTGTTTGTATACCATACCTTCAGTTTCCTTTCCAACACTGTGGTTTGGGGGGCCTGTGAGGGTGGTAGACCTGGGGATTCTATAGCTCGGTGTTGGGTGGAGGCTGTGGGTATGGATTGTAGTGTGTGTTGGGATGGTGAGATAGGTTGTGGGGTTCTGAGAATAGTTGTGTGTGTGCTTGCCCTTGCTTCTCTGTTCTGCTCTGACTGACCTCTGCTGGTTCTATCCTTGTCTCCTTTCCTAGCTCCTTTTGCTTTTTTGTCCTCTCCCTCAGCTGCTGTGGTTCTGTTTGTGTTCTGTCTCTGTCTAGGAACACCCTCTTGTACTCTTCCGAGTATTTCAACCGTGGTTTCTCTTGGAGGAACCTGTTCCGCACTGTTTCCGTCCTGAGAATCAGCTTGATCGGTCGGTTTCTCCCCTTCGAGTACCCCCCTATTCTCTGAAAATTTACAATCTCGTCTATCTCTTAAGCTATTTCCGTGATGATTTTCTCAATCTCCTCTCTTTCTTCCTGCCGCCTTTCAGTGTGTGTCCTTTCCTGTCTCTCCTGAAGCCCATGGATAAACACTGATTTTGCCCTTTCCTCCTCCCA
>NC_091300.1:27407044-27424544 GCF_038502225.1 Cherax quadricarinatus | reverse complement strand
CAACAGTGACCTCCATACTGTGTGATGGTACACAAGAGTGACCTCCAGTGTGTGATGGTATACAACAGTGACCTCCATAATGTGTGATGATATACAACAGTGAACTCCCTACTGTGTGATGGTATACAACAGTGACCTCCACACTGTGTGATGGTATACAACAGTGACCTCCATACTGTGTGATGGTATACAACAGTGTCCTCCATACTGTGTGATGGTATACAACAGTGACCTCCATACTGTGTGATGGTATACAACAGTGACCTCCATACTGTGTGATGGTATACAACAGTGACCTCCATACTGTGTGATGGTATACAACAGTGACCTCCATACTGTGTGATGGTATACAACAGTGACCTCCATACTGTGTGATGGTATACAACAGTGACCTCCATACTGTGTGATGGTATACAACAGTGACCTCCATACTGTGTGATGGTATACAACAGTGACCTCCATACTGTGTGATGGTATACAACAGTGACCTCCATACTGTGTGATGGTATACAACAGTGACCTCCATACTGTGTGATGGTATACAACAGTGACCTCCATACTGTGTGATGGTATACAACAGTGACCTCCATACTGTGTGATGGTATACAACAGTGACCTCCATACTGTGTGATGGTATCCATACAACCGTGACCTCCATACTGTGTGATGGTATACAACAGTGACCTCCATACTGTGTGATGGTATACAACAGTGACCTCCATACTGTGTGATGGTATACAACAGTGACCTCCATACTGTGTGATGGTATACAACAGTGACCTCCATACTGTGTGATGGTATACAACAGTGACCTCCATACTGTGTGATGGTATACAACAGTGACCTCCATACTGTGTGATGGTATACAACAGTGACCTCCATACTGTGTGATGGTATACAACAGTGACCTCCATACTGTGTGATGGTATACAACAGTGACCTCCATACTGTGTGATGGTATACAACAGTGACCTCCATACTGTGTGATGGTATACAACAGTGACCTCCATACTGTGTGATGGTATACAACAGTGACCTCCATACTGTGTGATGGTATACAACAGTGACCTCCATACTGTGTGATGGTATACAACAGTGACCTCCATACTGTGTGATGGTATACAACAGTGACCTCCATACTGTGTGATGATATACAACAGTGACCTCCATACTGTGTGATGGTATATACTGTGTGATGGTATACAACAGTGACAACAGTGACCTCCATACTGTGTGATGGTATACAACAGTGACCTCCATACTGTGTGATGGTATACAACAGTGACCTCCATACTGTGTGATGGTATACAACAGTGACCTCCATACTGTGTGATGGTATACAACAGTGACCTCCATACTGTGTGATGGTATACATGGTACAGTGACCTCCATACTGTGTGATGGTACACAAGAGTGACCTCCATACTGTGTGATGGTATACAACAGTGACCTCCATACTGTGTGATGGTATACAACAGTGACCTCAATACTGTGTGATGGTAATGAACAGTGACCTCCATACTGTGTGATGGTATACAACAGTGACCTCCATACTGTGTGATGGTATACAACAGTGACCTCCATACTGTGTGATGGTATGCAACAATGACCTCCATACTGTGTGACAGTGACCTCCATACTGTGTGATGGTGTATACAACAGTGACCTCCATACTGTATGATGTGATGGAGATACATGGATACAGTGACCTCCATACTGTGTGGGTATGTATTGTGACAACAGTGACCTCCATACTGTGTGATGGTACACAACAGTGACCTCCATACTGTGTGATGGTATACAACAGTGACCTCCATACTGTGTGATGGTATACAACAGTGACCTCCATACTGTGTGATGGTATACAACAGTGACCTCCATACTGTGTGATGGTATACAACAGTGACCTCCATACTGTGTGATGGTAGACAACAGTGACAGTGACCTCCATACTGTGTGATGGTATACAACAGTGACTCCATACTGTGTGATGGTATACAACAGTGACCTCCATACTGTGTGATGGTATACAACAGTGACCTCCATACTGTGTGATGGTATACAACAGTGACCTCCATACTGTGTGATGGTATACAACAGTGACCTCCATACTGTGTGATGGTATACAACAGTGACCTCCATACTGTGTGATGGTATACAACAGTGACCTCCATACTGTGTGATGGTATACAACAGTGACCTCCATACTGTGTGATGGTATACAACAGTGACCTCCATACTGTGTGATGGTATACAACAGTGACCTCCATACTGTGTGATGGTATACAACAGTGACCTCCATACTGTGTGATGGTATACAACAGTGACCTCCATACTGTGTGATGGTATACAACAGTGACCTCCATACTGTGTGATGGTATACAACAGTGACCTCCATACTGTGTGATGGTATACAACAGTGACCTCCATACTGTGTGATGGTGTGATGACCTCCATACTGTGTGATATACTGTGTGAACCTCCATACTGTGTGATGGTATACAGTGACCTCCATACTGTGTGATGGTATACAACAGTGACCTCCATACTGTGTGATGCTATACAACAGTGACCTCCATACTGTGTGATGGATATACAAACAGTGACCTCCATACTGTGTGATGGTATACAACAGTGACCTCCATACTGTGTGATGGTATACAACAGTGACCTCCATACTGTGTGATGGTATACAACAGTGACCTCCATACTGTGTGATGGTATACAACAGTGACCTCCCTACTTTGTGATGGTATACATCAGTGACCTCCATACTGTGTGATTGTATACAACAGTGACCTCCTTACTGTATGATGGTATACAACAGTGACCTCCATATTCTGTGGGTATACAACAGTGAGTGTGACGGTATACAACAGTGACCTCCATACTGTGTGATGGTATACGACAGTGACCTCCATACTGTGTGACGGTATACAACAGTGACCTCCATTCTGTGTGATGGTACACGACAGTGACCTCCATACTGTGTGATGGTATACAACAGTGACCTCCATATTGTGTGATGGTATACAACAGTGACCTCCATACTGTGTGATGATATACAACAGTGACCTCCATACTGTGTGATGGTATACAACAGTGACCTCCATACTGTGTGATGGTATACAACAGTGACCTCCATACTGTGTGATGGTATACAACAGTGACCTCCATACTGTGTGATGGTATACAACAGTGACCTCCATACTGTGTGATGGTATACAACAGTGACCTCCATACTGTGTGATGGTATACAACAGTGACCTCCATACTGTGTGATGGTATACAACAGTGACCTCCATACTGTGTGGTGGAATATGACAGTGACCTCCATACTGTGTGATGGAATACAACAGTGACCTCCATCCTGTGTGATGGTATACAACAGTGACCTCCATACTGTGTGATGGTATACGACAGTGACCTCCATACTGTGTGATGGTATACAACAGTGACCTCCATACTGTGTGATACAACAGTATCCATACTGTGTGATGGTATACAACAGTGACCTCCATACTGTGTGATGGTATAAAACATTGACCTCCATACTGTGTGATGGTATTCAACAGTGACCTCCATACTGTGTGATGGTATACAACAGTGACCTCCATACTGTGTGATGAGATACAACAGTGACCTCCATACTGTGTGATGGTATACAACAGTGACCTCCATACTGTGTGATGGTATACACAGTGACCTCCATTCTGTGTGATGTTTTTCAACAGTGACCTCCATACTGTGTGATGGTATACAACAGTGACCTCCCTACTTTGTGATGGTATACATCAGTGACCTCCATACTGTGTGATTGTATACAACAGTGACCTCCTTACTGTATGATGGTATACATCAGTGACCTCCATACTGTGTGACGGTATACAACAGTGACCTCCATTCTGTGTGATGGTACACGACAGTGACCTCCATACTGTGTGATGGTATACAACAGTGACCTCCATATTGTGTGATGGTATACAACAGTGACCTCCATACTGTGTGGTGGAATATGACAGTGACCTCCATACTGTGTGGTGGAATATGACAGTGACCTCCATACTGTGTGGTGGAATATGACAGTGACCTCCATACTGTGTGGTGGAATATGACAGTGACCTCCATACTGTGTGATGGAATACAACAGTGACCTCCATCCTGTGTGATGGTATACGACAGTGACCTCCATACTGTGTGATGGTATACAACAGTGGCCTCCATACTGTGTGATGGTATACGACAGTGACCTCCATACTGTGTGATGGTATACGACAGTGACCTCCATACTGTGTGATGGTATACAACAGTGACCTCCATACTGTGTGTTGGAATATGACAGTGACCTCCATACTGTGTGGTGGAATATGACAGTGGCGTCCATACTGTGTGGTGGTATATAACAGTGACCTCTATACTGTGTGGTGGAATATGACAGTGACCTCCATACTGTGTGGTGGAATATGACATTGACCTCCATACTGTGTGATGGAATATGACAGTGACCTCCATACTGTGTGGTGGAATATGACAGTGACCTCCATACTGTGTGGTGGAATATGACAGTGACCTCCATACTGTGTGATGGTATACAACAGTGACCTCCATACTGTGTGATGGTATACAACAGTGACCTCCATACTGTGTGATGGTATACAACAGTGACCTCCATACTGTGTGATGGTATGCAACATTGACCTCCATACTGTGTGATGGTATACAACAGTGACCTCCATACTGTGTGATGGTATACAACAGTGACCTCCATACTGTGTGATGGTATACAACAGTGACCTCCATACTGTGTGATGGTATACAGCAGTGACCTCCATGCTGTGTGATGGTATACAACAGTGACCTCCATACTGTGTGATGATATACAACAGTGAACTCCCTACTGTGTGATGGTATACAACAGTGACCTCCACACTGTGTGATGGTATACAACAGTGACCTCCATACTGTGTGATGGTATACAACAGTGACCTCCATACTGTGTGATGGTATACAACAGTGACCTCCATACTGTGTGATGGTATACAACAGTGACCTCCATACTGTGTGATGGTATACAACAGTGACCTCCATACTGTGTGATGGTATACAACAGTGACCTCCATACTGTGTGATGGTATACAACAGTGACCTCCATACTGTGTGATAGTATACAACAGTGACCTCCATACTGTGTGATGGTATACAACAGTGACCTCCATACTGTGTGATGGTATACAACAGTGACCTCCCTACTGTGTGATGGTATACAACAGTGACCTCCATACTGTGTGATGGTATACAACAGTGACCTCTATACTGTGTGATGGTATACAACAGTGACCTCCATACTGTGTGATGGTATACAACAGCGACCTCCATACTGTGTGATGGTATACAACAGTGACCTCCATACTGTCTGATGGTATACAACAGTGACCTCCATACTGTGTGATGGTATGCAACAGTGACCTCCATACTGTGTGATGGTATACAACAGTGACCTCCATACTGTGTGATGGTATACAACAGTGACCTCCATACTGTGTGATGGTATACAACAGTGACCTCCATACTGTGTGATGGTATACATCAGTGACCTCCATACTGTGTGATGGTATACATCAGTGACCTCCATACTGTGTGATGGTATACAACAGTGACCTCCATACTGTGTGATGGTATACATCAGTGACCTCCATACTGTGTGATGGTATACAACAGTGACCTCCATACTGTGTGATGGTATACATCAGTGACCTCCATACTGTGTGATGGTATACAACAGTGACCTCCATACTGTGTGATGGTATACAACAGTGACCTCCATACTGTGTGATGGAATACAACAGTGACCTCCATACTGTGTGATGGTATACAACAGTGACCTCCATACTGTGTGATGGTATACAACAGTGACCTCCATACTGTGTGATGGTATACAACAGTGACCTCCATACTGTGTGGTGGAATATGACAGTGACCTCCATACTGTGTGGTGGAGTATGACAGTGGCGTCCATACTGTGTGGTGGAATATGACAGTGACCTTCATACTGTGTGGTGGAATATGACAGTGACCTCCATACTGTGTGATGGAATACAACAGTGACCTCCATCCTGTGTGATGGTATACGACAGTGACCTCCATACTGTGTGATGGTATACAATAGTGACCTCCATACTGTGTGATGGTATACGACAGTGACCTCCATACTGTGTGATGGTATTCGACAGTGACCTCCATACTGTGTGATGGTATACAACAGTGACCTCCATACTGTGTGTTGGAATATGACAGTGACCTCCATACTGTGTGGTGGAATATGACAGTGGCGTCCATACTGTGTGGTGGAATATGACAGTGACCTCCATATTGTGTGGTGGAATATGACAGTGACCTCCATACTGTGTGGTGGATTATGACAGTGACCTCCATACTGTGTGATGGAATATGACAGTGACCTCCATACTGTGTGGTGGAATATGACAGTGACCTCCATACTGTGTGATGGAATATGACAGTGACCTCCATACTGTGTGATGGAATACGACAGTGACCTCCATATTGTGTGGTGGAATATGACAGTGACCTCCATACTGCGTGGTGGAATATGACAGTGACCTCCATACTGTGTGGTGGAATATGACAGGGACCTCCATACTGTGTGATGGAATACGACAGTGACCTCCATATTGTGTGGTGGAATATGACAGTGACCTCCATACTGTGTGGTGGAATATGACAGTGACCTCCATACTGTGTGGTGGAATATGACAGTGACCTCCATACTGTGTGGTGGAAGATGACAGTGACCTCCATACTGTGTGGTGGAATATGACAGTGACCTCCATACTATGTGGTGGAATATGACAGTGACCTCCATACTGTGTGGTGGAATATGACAGTGACCTCCATACTGTGTGGTGGAATATGACAGTGACCTCCATACTGTGTGGTGGAATATGACAGTGACCTCCATACTGTGTGGTGGAATATGACAGTGACCTCCATACTGTGTGGTGGAATATGACAGTGACCTCCATACTGTGTGGTGGAATATGACAGTGACCTCCATACTGTGTGGTGGAATATGACAGTGACCTCCATACTGTGTGGTGGAATATGACAGTGACCTCCATACTGTGTGGTGGAATATGACAGTGACCTCCATACTGTGTGGTGGAATATGACAGTGACCTCCATATTATGTGGTGGAATATGACAGTGACCTCCATATTATGTGGTGGAATATGACAGTGACCTCCATACTGTGTGGTGGAATATGACAGTGACCTCCATACTGTGTGGTGGAATATGACAGTGACCTCCATACTGTGTTGTGGAATATGACAGTGACCTCCATACTGTGTTGTGGAATATGACAGTGACCTCCATACTGTGTTGTGGAATATGACAGTGACCTCCATACTGTGTGGTGGAATATGACAGTGAAACATAGCTAGCTTCTGTTCCCACTGTGTAACTCTCCTGTAGAATAGAGTAGCAGCAAAATGCTAACGAATAAAATTTTCAAAAATAATAATGATAATAATAATAATAATAATTACAATTCAATTATAATAGTAATATTAATTATAATAATGAAACCTTTCCATTCCCGCCCTCATCCTTTTTTTTCCTCCTTCTCTGCCCATTTCTCCTTTATCTCTTTCTTCTCTGCTTCACCACCTCTTCCCTCCTTTACCAACTCTTCCCTCCTTCACTACCTCTTCCCTTCTTCACCAGCTCTTCCGTCCTTCACCACTTTTTCTCTCCTTTACCAACTCTTCCCTTCTTCGTCACCTCTTCCCTCCTTTACCAACTCTTCCCCCCTTCGTCACCACTTCACTCCTTCAACCCCTCTTTCCTTCATACTATTTTCCCACCCCTCACATCCTCTTTCTTCATCTAAGCCCCTCTTCCTTCTTTCACTTTACTTTCTCTCCCTCCCTCCCCACCTCCAACTTTAGTGGTGGGTAGTGAGGCATGTTATTATGGACTATGGTGTTTGTTCCTCCGACTGACAAGGTTGGATGGGTGGGGGAGGCCTCCATAGTGAGGTTTATGGTGGGTGTGGTCTCAGTAGTAGTAACCAGTTACTGGTAACTGGTTACTACTACTGAGATACTACTACTGAGAGTGGTACTCAGCCCAAGATCTTTCTTTCTAAGCGATATTTGTACCTTGTTGCTACTCACAACTGTATTCCGTGATGGGTCGTCTCTCTTCGGTCCCAGTTTCCATGTTCCTGCGAATATTTAGGTTGAATTTCAGTAACCACCTGTTAGACCGTTCTTGCACCTAATCCGAGCCTTTCTTTATCCTATCTTTATCCTTTTTTATTTTATTCTTTACCACATTGATAAGTAATACTACTACTACCACCACCACCACCACTACTACTACTACTACTACTACTACTACTACTACTACTACTACTACTACTACTACTACTACTACTACTACTACTACTACTACTACTACTACTACTACTAATGCAGCTACTACTACTGCTACTACTACTACTACTACTACTACTACTAATAATAATAATAATAATAATAATAATAATAATATACGGTTCAGTCCCCTCTTGCAGGTCATTTATATTCATTAAGAATAATAATCGTCCGAGTACTGATCCTTGGGGAACCCCACATAACCTACTCTCCTCTTACTTATCTTTCTTGTGTGTGTGTGTGTACTCACCTATTTGTACTCACCTATTTGTGGTTGCAGGGGTCGAGACTCAGCTCCTGGCCCCGACTCTTCACTCATCGCTACTAGGCTCTCTCTCTCCCTCCTCCATGAGCTTTATCGTACCTCGTCTTAAAGCTATGTATGGTTCCCGCCTCCACTACATCACTTGCTAGAAAATTCCAATAACTGACAACTCTATGACTAGAAATACTTCCTAACATCTTTTTGACTTATCTGAGTCTTCAGCTTCCAGTTGTGATCCCTTGTTTCTGTGTCCCATCTCTGGGACATCCTGTGTCTGTCCATCTTATCTATTCCACGCAGTATTTTGCATGTCGTTATCATGTCTCCCCTAATCCTTCTGCCTTCCAGTGTCGTCAGGCCGATTTCCTTCAACTTTTCGTCGTACGACATTTCCCTTAGCTCTGGAACTTTCCTTAATGCAAACCTTTGCACTTTCTCTAATTTCTTGACATGTTTGACCAGGTGTGGGTTCCAGACTGTTGTTCCCTACTCCAGTATGGGCCTGACGTACACAGTGTAGTGTCTTGAACGATTCTTTACTAAGGTATCGGAACGCTATTCTCAGGTTTACCAGGCGCCTATATGCTGCAGCAGTTATCTGGTTGATGTGTGCGATGTTGAGCGAGGCTTGTAGATTTTGGCCACCTAGCTTATACTCTGTCTGTGGTCTTCTTTGCCCTTCCCCGATCTTCATGACTTTGCATTTGGCGGGGTTAAATTCGACAAGAAAGTTGCTGGACCAGGCGTCCAGCCTGTCCAGGTCTCTTTGTAGTCCTGCCTGATTCTCATCTGATTTAATTGTCCTCATTAACTTCCTGCAAACAGGAACACTTCAGAGTCTATCCCTTCCATTATGTCATTCACATATACCAAAAACAGCACTGGTTCTAGGATTGACCCCTGTGGGACCCCGCTCGTCACAAGCGCCAACTGTGATACCTCATCACGTACCATGACTCGTTGTTGCCTCCCTGTCAAGTATTCTCTGATCCATTTCCGTGCCCTTCCTGTTATATGCGCCTGATCCTCTCGCTTCTGAACTAATCTCTCGTGACGAATTGTGTCGAAGGACTTCTTGCAGTCCAAGAAAATGCAATCCACCCACCCCTCTCTCTCGTGTCATACTTCTGTTACTTTATTATAAAACTCCAGAAGGTTTGTGACACAGGATTTGCCTTCCATGAATCCATGCTGGTTGTCGTTTAAATTTTTTTCCTTTCCAGGTGCTCCACCACTCTCCTGATAATCTTTTCCACGACTTTGGATACTATACACGTCAGTGAGACTGGTCTATAGTTTAGTGCCTCGTTTCTTCTTCTTAAAAATGGGGTCTACATTTGCCATCTTCCAAACCTCGGGTAGTTGTCCAGTTTCAAGGGATGTGTTGAAAATTGTGGTCACTGGCACACACAACATCCCTGCTCCCTCTCTAAGGACTCACGGGGAGAAGTCCGGTCCCACCGCCTTTGAGGTATCAAGGTCACTCAGCAGCTTTTTCACCTCTTCAATTGTGTATTTCATCCAACACTTGTTCTTATATCCCTTGTTGGTGCCCCCCTCTATTCTGTCTTCCCAGAGTGTGTGTGTGCGTGTGTGTGTACTCACCTAGTTGAGGTTGCGGGGGTCGAGTCCGAGCTCCTGGTCCGAGCTCCTGTGTGTGTGTGTGTGTGTGTGTGTGTGTGTGTGTGTGTATGTGTGTGTACTCACCTATTTGTACTCACCTATTTGTTGTTGCAGGAGTCGAGTCATAGCTCCTGGCCCCGCCTCTTCGCTGATTGCTACTAGGTCCTTTCTCTCTCCCTGCCCCATGAGCTTTATCATACCTCGCCTTAAAACTATGTATGGTTCCCGCCTCCACTACGTCACTTTCTAGGCTATTCCACGGCCTGACTACTCTATGACTGAAGAAATACTTCCTAACATCCCTTTGATTCATCTGAGTCTTCAACTTCCAATTGTGACCTCTTGTGTCTGTGTCCCTTCTCTGGAACATCCCGTCTTTGTCCACCTTGTCTATTCCGCGCAGTATTTTATGTCGTTATCATGTCTCCTCTGACCCTCCTGTCCTCCAGTGTCGTCAGGCCGATTTCCCTCAACCTTTCTTCGTAGGACAATCCCCGTAGCTCTGGGACTAGTCTTGTTGCAAACCTTTGCACTTTCTCTAATTTCATGACGTGCTTGACTAGGTGTGGGTTCCAAACTGGTGCTGCATACTCCAGTATGGGCCTGACGTAAATGGTATACAGAGTCTTAAGCGAATCCTTACTGAGGTATCGGAACGCTATCCGTAGGTTTGCCAGGCGCCCGTATGCTGCAGCAGTTATCTGATTGATGTGCGCCTCAGGAGATATGCTCGGTGTTATACTCACCCCCAGATCTTTTTCCTTGAGTGAGGTTTGCAGTCTTTGGCCATCTAAACTATATTGTGTCTGCGGTCTTCTTTGCCCTTCCCCAATCTTCATGACGTTGCATTTGGCAGGGTTAAATTCAAGGAGCCAGTTGCTGGATCAGGCTTGTAGCCTGTCCAGGTCTCTTTGTAGCCCTGCCTGATCCTCATCCGATTTGATTCTTCTCATTAACTTCGCATCATCTGCAAACAAGGACACTTCTGAGTCTATCCCTTCCGTTATGTCGTTCACATATACCAAGAACAGCACAGGTCCTAGGACTGACCCCTGTGGAACCCCGCTTGTCACAGGCGCCCACTCTGACACCTCGTCGCGTACCATGACTCGTTGTTGCCTCCCTGTCAGGTATTCTCTGATCCACTGCAGTGCCTTTCCTGTTATGTGTGCCTGATCCTCTAGCTTTTGCAGTAACCTCTTGTGAGGAACTGTGTCGAAGACCTTCTTGCAGTCCAAAAATATGCAGTCGATCCACCCCTCTCTCTCTTGTCTTACTTCTGTCACCTTGTCATAAAACTCTAGTAGGTTTGTGACACAGGATTTTCCTTCCCTGAAACCGTGCTGGTTGTCAATTATACATTTGTTTCTTTCCAGGTGCTCCAACACTCTCCTCCTGATGATCTCCATGACCTTGCATACTATACACGTTAGTGATACAGGTCTGTAGTTTAGTGTCTCATGTCTGTCTCCCTTTTTAAAAATTGGGACTACATTTGCCATTTTCCATACCTCAGGGAGTTGCCCAGTTTCAAATGATGTGCTGAAGATCTTTGTTAATGGCTCTCACAATATCTCTGCTCTCTCTTTAAGGACCCATGGAGAGATGTTGTCTGGTCCCACCGCCTTTGAGGTGTCAAGTTCGCATAACAGCTTCTTCACCTCCTCCTTGGTTATATGTACCTCATCCAGCACTTGCTGGTGTGCCCCCCTGTTTTGATTTCCTGGAGTCCTACTGGTTTCCACTGTAAATACCTCTTTAAATCTTGTGTTGAGCTCCCGACATACCTCTCGGTCGTTTCTTGTGAATTCCCCATCACCCTTCCTCAGTCTGATTACCTGGCCCTTGACTGTTGTTTTCCTCCTGATGTGGCTGTACAACAGCTTTGGGTCAGTCTTTACTTTTGATGCTATGTCATTTCCATATTGTCTCTGAGCCTCTCTTCTTATCTGTGCATATTCGTTTCTGGCTCTTCGGCTAATCTCTTTATTTTCCTGAGTTCTCTATCTTCTGTACCTTTTCCATTCTCTAGTACACCTAATTTTTGCCTCCCTACACCTTTGGGTGAACCAAGGACTCGTTCTGTTCTTCCCATTATTTCTGTTTCCCTTGGGAACAAACCTCTCCTCTACCTCCTTGCATTTTGTTGCCACATAGTCCATCATTTCTTGTACTGGTTTTCCTGTCAGTTCCCTCTCCCACTGAATGTCTTGAAGGAAGTTCCTCATGCCTGAGTAGTTCCCCCTTTTGTAGTTTGGTTTTTCCCAGCCTATTCCTGCTACTCTCTCCACTTGGAGCTCAACTATGTAGTCAAAGCACAGAACCACATGATCACTAGCTCCCAGGGGCCTTTCATGCATGATACCCTCGATGTCCGAACTACTCAAGGTGAATACAAGGTCCAGTCTTGCTGGTTCATCCTCTCCTCTCTCTCTGGTAGTATCTCTAACATGTTGATGCATGAGGTTTTCCAGTACCACATCCATCATCTTGGCTCTCCATGTTTCGGGACCCCCATGGGGCTCGAGGTTTTCCCAGTCAATCTCCTTGTGATTGAAATCACCGATAACTAGTAACTTTGCTCCCCCCATGTGTGCTCTCCTGGCCACCTCGGCTAGTGTGTCGATCATTGCTCTGTTGCTCTCATCATATTCTTCTCTTGGCCTCCTGCAGTTTTGTGGTGGGTTGTACA
Source organism: Cherax quadricarinatus (assembly GCF_038502225.1). Classification (NCBI taxonomy): domain Eukaryota; kingdom Metazoa; phylum Arthropoda; class Malacostraca; order Decapoda; family Parastacidae; genus Cherax; species Cherax quadricarinatus. The sequence continues at coordinate 27,411,508 of NC_091300.1, read as the reverse complement.
TTACTGCAATGACTAAATTATGTCTCCCAGAGTGTATTGTACGTGTGTATGTGTGTGTGTGTGTGTGTGTGTGTGTGTGTGTGTGTGTGTGTGTGTGTGTGTGTGTGTGTGTGTGTGTGTACTCACCTAATTGTACTCACCTAATTGTGGTTGCAGGGGTCGAGACTCAGCTCCTGGCCCCGCCTCTTCACTGATCTCTACTGGATCCTCTCTCTCTCTGCTTCCTGAGCTTTGTCATACCTCTTCTTAAAACTATGTATGGTTCCTGCCTCCACTACTTCACTTGCTAGGCTATTCCACTTGCTGACGACTCTATGACTGAAGAAATACTTCCTAACGTCCCTGTGACTCGTCTGAGTCTTCAGCTTCCAGTTGTGACCCCTTGTCCCTGTGTCCCCTCTCTGGAACATCCTATCTCTGTCCACCTTGTCTATTCCCCGCAGTATCTTGTATGTCGTTATCATGTCTCCCCTGACCCTTCTGTCCTCCAGTGTCGTCAGTCCGATTTCCCTTAACCTTTCCTCGTACGACATTCCCTTGAGCTCTGGGACTAGCCTTGTTGCAAACCTTTGTACTTTCTCTAACTTCTTGACGTGCTTGACCAGGTGTGGGTTCCAGACTGGTGCTGCATACTCCAGTGTATGTGTGTGTGTGTGTGTGTGTGTGTGTGTGTGTGTGTGTGTGTGTGTGTGTGTGTGTATGTGTGTGTGTGTGTGTGTGTGTGTGTGCGTGTGTATGTGTATGTGTTTGTTTGTGTGTGTGTCACTATACAAGTACCTACTTTTCAACAACAAATGCTTCCGGTGGAAATTATTTTTGTTTCTGCCCCGGTACACTGCTGCCATCATTTCCATCTTCCATTTCCCTTCACCATCGCTCCATATATCCATGCCACCAATCCCGTCTCCACCCCACCATTTTACTGCCTACCACTCCATTAGTTCCATTCCCCACACCTCACCACATTCCCTATTGCCGGTGAGTCCCAGAGGTAGACCCAAGCTGACGATGGCCTCCAGCAGCGGTAGGCCAGCAGCACCTTGATGGACCCAAGCTGACGATGGCCTCCAGCAGCGGTAGGCCAGCAGCACGTTGCTGGACCCAGGCTGACGGTGACCTCCACCAGCACATTGTTACTGTCTCCTTCACTCTATATAACAGCCAAGAAATTCATGTGTGTTGGCCACGTGATTATTTTTATTGGTAAATTTCCGTTACCTGAAGGTTAACTGTAAGTTATCTGGAGGTTACTTGGAGGTTACCTGAAGGTTACCTGAAGGTTACCTGGAGGTTACCTGAAGGTTACCTGGAGGTTACCTGCTGTATATTAACATCTCCATTCAAAGCAGGTGAAATCGCGGATCTAGAGAGTGTACAGAGATCCTTTACTGCACGTATAAGTTCTGTCAAGCACCTTAACTACTGGGAATGCTTGGAAGCACTTGACTTGTACTCGTTGGAACGCAAGAGGGAGAGATATATTATAATCTACACTTGGAAAATCTTGGAAGGAATGGTCCCAAATCTGCACACAGAAATCACTCCCTACGAAAGTAAAAGACTGGGCAGGCGATGCAAAATGCCCCCAATAAAAAGTAGGGGCGCCATTGGTACACTAAGGGAAAACACCGTAAGTGTCCGGGGCCCAAAACTGTTCAACAGTCTCCCATCTAGCATTAGAGGAATTGCCAATAAGCCCCTGGCTGCCTTTAAGAGAGAGCTGGACAGATACCTAAAGTCAGTGCCGGATCAGCCGGGCTGTGGCTCGTACGTTGAACTGCGTGCGGCCAGCAGTAACAGCCTAGTTGATCAGGCTCTGATCCATCGGGAGGCCTGGTCATGGACCGGGTTGCGGGGGCGTTGATCCCCGGAATAACCTCCAGGTAACCTCCAGGAGGTTACCTGAAGGTTACCTGGAGGTTACCTGTAAGTTACCTGGAGGTTACCTGAAGTATGGTCTTTTGTCAAAGGCTTTAGCAAAATCTGTGTAGTATACACAGATTTTGCAAAAGCCTTTGATGAGTGCGATCATGGCGTGCTAAAGGGATAACTGGCAAAGTGGGCAGATGGATCTTCAACTTTTTAATCAGTCAAACACGAAGAGTAGTAGTTAACAAAATTAAATCGGAAGCTGCCATAGTGAAGAGCTCTGTTCCACAAGGCACAGTACTCGTCCCTGTCATGTTCCTCATCTTCATATCAGACATAGACAGAGATGTAAACCATAACATCCTTTGCAGATGAGAGTGTCATCCATTGAGGACACGGCAAATCTCCTAGAAGATATAAACCAGGTTTTCCAATGGGCAACAAAGAACAATATGATGTTCATTGAAGACAAATTCCAACTACTCCATTATGGAAAACTGGAGGAAATTGTGAAGGACCTGGGAGTGGTAATGTCTGAGGATCTCACCTTCAAGGATCACAACAGTGCCATTATCACATCTGCGAGGAAACTGGTAGGATGGATAATGAGAACATTCAAGACAGGAGATGCCAAGGTAATGATGATCCTTTATAAATCACTTGTTTGCTCTAGGCTGGAATACTGCTGTACATTAACATATCCACAGAATATACAGAGAACCTTCACTGCACGTATAAGTTCCATCAAACACCTTAACTACTGGTAACGATTGGAAGCACTAGACTTGCACACACTGGAGCACAGGCGAGAGAGATACATTGTAGTCGACACCTGGAAAATCCTAGAAGGACTGGTCCGTAATCTGCACACAGAAATAACTCCCTACGAAAGCAAAAGACTTAGCAGGCGATGCAACATACCCGCAATGAGAAGTAGGGGCTCCAAGAGAAAACACAATAAGTGTCCGGGGCCCAAGATTATTCCCACCAACCATAAGGAGAATTGTCACTAGACCCCTGGTTATCTTCAAGAGGGAGCTGGACAGATACTGTGGTTCGTACGTTAGACTGCGTGCGGCCAGCAGTAACAGCCTAGTTGATCAGACCCTGATCCACTGGGAGTTCTGGTCATGGACCGGGCCTCGGGGGGCATTGATCCCCGGAATACCCTCCAGGTACACTTCAGGTAGACGACTAGTCAACCAGGCAAGCACCAGACAAGCCTGGCCCAGGGTCGAGGTTGCGACAGCAGAAAACCTCTCGAAACCAATCAAAGGTATTCGAAAGGGTCAAAAACAACTCTAGTATCCATGGAAGCTTAATTCTAACACACAGTTGAACTGTATTCCTCTATTGCTTTTCCCCAGCTCCGGGCACCATCCAGAATCCCTTATACCTCCTCATTTACTCAGTACGCCGTCCACAGCCAGCCACTGGCATCCAAGCGCCTGTTTACGGGTAGGTGACTAATGCTCAAGTCCCTTCACTGCCGTCAACATGACTTAAGAAATCGTAATGCCACGCTAGCTGGAGATTCGTCTGTAAAAACTTGCATTTGTGGTCACAGAGGTGCCTGTGCTAACTTTCCTATGGTGTAGAAATATACCTAGTTGGATGAATCTTATTGTGGCTAGCTGGTCTAGTGGCTAGCGCGACGGGCTGGAGTTTTGAGACTCTATGACCGCGGGTTCAATCCCGGCCGGGGGTATGGTTTATTTGCAATCGTGGCATTACGATTTCTTAAGTCATGTTTTAGGTGACTAATGTTAGAAATATATGGGAAAGTCGATGCCCGTATGAATGAAACAGCACCTTGGGAACTGAGGATAAATGTAGTTAATCCAAGAAAGGAAAGGGTATCTCTTCTTGATTGGATCAAGAGTCCTACCAAGGCATCAATGTTGATAGGTGAACAGGGTTAGCGAGGCTGAGGAAGGAACTTCGAAGAGTAGCTAATAACTCAACCTAAGAACCCTTTAAAAGAGTTTCAAAGAAGACATTTATCATGTAATATTAAATTCTTAGGGGATTACACACTGTGGATAGCGCCGTGATGATGGAGATCTGAGGAGAGAGAGAGAGAGAGAGCCAGGGGTCATAGATTGTAGATGTAAGACACAGTAGAGCCACCGGCACGTTAAGAAATACTCTTTTTTATTCATATTTGTGAGTGGGTGGGACGAACTAGAGGAAGAGGCGGTGGAGGTATATATCATACACAGTTTTAAGAATAGGTGTGAGGTTCAACAATCAGTGAAGCCTATCAATAATAAGTTAAGGGGTGAGGCCAGGAGTAGTGATTCAACCCCTGCGTACATAACTCGGTGAATACACACGAAGCAAATCATGCAAGGTATTTGGTATTAAAATATTTTGACATAATGTGGTAAAAAAAAGTGGTTATTAGAGTTCAATCATGATACATCAAAAGGCTTTGCTGTTTATTTAGAAGAGATGTTTACATCCAGTGAGTAAACACATCTATGGAGGAGTATGTACACACACACACACACACACACACACACACACACACACACACACACACACACACACACACACACACACACACACACACACACACACACACACACACAC
>NC_091300.1:27347044-27397044 GCF_038502225.1 Cherax quadricarinatus | reverse complement strand
AAAGAGAGAAAATAAAAATTTTAAGAAGTAGAAAATGAGTTGCCAGACTGCTTAAAAACATGAATGAATCACGACGATGAAAAGACAGTCTTAACCGAGATATTATCCACATAGAAAAAAAAATTAAGCATTCGTTCCAGACAGAAGGAGCTTAAAAAAAAAAAAAACCGTCCAGGATATTGGAAAAAAAATTACACTTGGAACGGGTAACCAGCGGAAACAGTTTGGCCGACCAAACAAGTATTATTTAGGTAACTTTATTCCAAAATTAGTCCATCACCCTCGAAGTAGTTTAGAGGTGGTCAGTCCCTCAGCCTGGAGAAAAGTTCTGTTCCATAGTCTGGAATAATGTGAAGCTGAAGCATCAGAACGGAGACTGCCAAGGTGGAGCGCAGAAATTCCTGAAGAAGACAGAAGTTGATGCAAGAATGTAATAATTGAGAGGCACTGTAGCAAGCCGACAGAAGAAGCCTACTGTGTAGACGAAACGTTTCGGAATAAAGATAACTAACTGTTGCACACGTATATCAAGTTGTCAGTATTGTATACCATTATTATTATAAGCACCAGACAAGCCTGCCGGGAATAGGAAAACTCTTGAATTCTATCAGAGGTATATCGAAGATATGCTTTGTCAAGTTGAACATCATGTAGGTGCTCCGTGTTCTGTGACACGGGTATATGTCGGATACAATGTCCTGGAGGCAGTTGTGAGATTTGTTGTCCTGTCAGAGGCGCTGCTGAGTGTTTGTGTTGTAGGTGCAGCAGATACCTCAGAATCTCTCTAATTCGGTCGTGGGTAATTTTCTGTGCGGTGGTTGTCCATTCAGTGTCTGAGGCGTTTCCTTGGATATTGTGTGTGCGCGTGTGTACTGAGCACACACACACACACACAGATGTTAGAAAGTATTTCATTGGTCATAGAGTTGTCAGAAAGTGGAATAGTCTGGCAAGTGATGTAGTAGAGGCAGGAACCATACATAGTTTTAAGACGATGTATGATAAAGCTCATGGAGCAGGGGGAGAGAAAGGACCTAACAACGATCAGTGAAGAGGCGGGGCCAGGAGCTATGTCTCGACCCCTTCAACCACAAATAAGTGAGTACACAAACACACATACACACATGCACACACTGCCAGGAGCTGTGAATCGACCCCTGCAACCACAACTAGGTGAGCACACACACACACAACACTGCCGCATGATGCAATTCACAATTACATTACGGAATCTCATTAGAATGTGATTTCCCCATTTGCCTGGAAGTGTATTAATATAACTCTTGAGGTGGGCAGGATTGTTTGTGTTAGTGAGGCTTGATGTGGGGAAGGACGAGGAGAAGCAACAGGAGGAGGGAGAGAAGAAGGAAGAGAAGGAGGAGGATGAAGAAGAGGAGGAGAATGAGAGGGAAGAGGAGGAGGAGGAGGAAGAAGGGAGGGGGTGTGGAGAAATAAGAACAGGAGAAGGAAGGGAGGAAGTGAGGAGGAGTAAGAGCAGGAGCAGTAGAAAGAGACTAGGAAGTGGATTGGGAGGAGGAGGAGGAGCAGTAAGAGCAAGAGCATGAAGAAGAGATAAGAAAAAGAAAGAGTAGGTGAAGGATAAGTGAAGGAGGACGAGGAGCAGGAGTAGGAAGAAGTGGGGAAGAAGAGGACGAATAGCAGCAGAGACATTAAGAAGGATATGGATGAAGAAGGAGCATCAAGAAGAAGGATGTGGATGAAGAAAGGGAACAGGATAAGGAGTAACAGCAGAAGTAAGAATAGAGTGGGGAGCAGGAGAAGGAGGAGGAAGAGGGGTAGGAGAATTAGAAGAGCTGGAGAAGGAAGAGGAGTAGGAGTACGGAAGACGAAACACGAGCAGGAGGAGAGAAGTGAGAATGAAAAACTGGAATATGAAGAGTAATTCATTAAATGTCAGCAGAAAGAAGACGGGGAGTAACATAAGAAATAAGAAGATAAGGAAAATGAGGAGTAAAGGGTGGGGAGGTTAAATAACAGGAGGTAGAAGAGAAGGGTCTACTTACTTGGAGTCAACCAGGAGAGTGTACCGGGGGTCGACGCCCCCGCGGCCCGGTTCTAGACCAGGCCTCCCGCTGGAGAGCTTCTTCATCCAAGCCACTGAAGCTACCACACGAAGACCACCGTATGCAACCACAGCCCCGCTGATCACGAATTGACTGGGGGAACTTATCAAGTTTTCCCTTGAAGAAAATCAGGGGTCTGTTGGTAAACGCCCTTATGTAGTAAGGGTGCTAAAAACTCTTGGTTCCTAGGAACTTATTGAGGGTTTCCTTAGTGTACCTATTGCACCCCTGCTTTTTACCGGGGGTATTTGGCAAGCTTCTTACTTCCATGGGGTGTGATTTGTGTGTGCAGATTTGAGGCCAATCCCAGCCAGAATATTCCAAGTCAAGATTATAATGTATCTTTCTCGCCAACGTTCCAATCCAAAGAGTTCGGATCGAGGGACTTTAAACATTCCCAATAAATTAAGTGCTTGACTGAATTTATGCGAGCAGTGAAGATTCTCTGGACATTCTGCAGTTCTTGGATGGCGCCTGCCCTGAATGAAGGTGTTGTGTTACAGCAGTATTCCTGCCTAGAGAGGGCAAGAGGCAGGATCCACGCACCTTTAAGAAGTACGAGAAAACGCTCGATACCAGGAGTGAATCAAGTACCGACGAACGAAGAGGCGGGGCCAGGAGCTGTGACGGGGAGCCTGCAACCACATACAGGCGAGTACACACACACACACACACACACACACACACACACACACACCACCACCACCAAGTGCTGGACACAGTGCACACAACCGAGGAAGAAGTGAAGAGGCTTCTGAGTGAGCTAGATACCTCAAAGGCAATGGGGCCAGATAACATCTCCCCATGGGCATTGAGAGAGGGAGCAGAGGCGCTATGTGTACCCCTAACAACAATATTCAATACATCTATCGAAACAGGGAGATTGCCTGAGGCATGGAAGACAGCAAATGTAGTCCCAATCTTTAAAAAAGGAGACAGACATGAAGCATTAAACTACAGACCAGTGTGACTGACATGTATAGTATGCAAAATCATGGAGAAGATTATCAGAAGAGTGGTGGAACACCTAGAAAGGAACGATCTCATCAACAGCAGCCAACATGGTTTCAGGGACGGGAAATCCTGTGTCACAAACCTACTGGAGTTCTATGACATGGTGACAGCAGTAAGACAAGAGAGAGAGGGGTGGGTGGATTGCATTTTCTTGGACTGCAAGAAGGCGTTTGACACAGTTCCACACAAGAGATTGGTGCAAAAACTGGAGGACCAAGCAGGGATAACAGGGAAGGCACTACAATGGATCAGGGAATACTTGTCAGGAAGACAGCAGCGAGTCATGGTACGTGGCGAGGTGTCAGAGTGGGCACCTGTGACCAGCGGGGTCCCGCAGGGGTCAGTCCTAGGACCAGTGCTGTTTCTGGTATTTGTGAACGACATGACGGAAGGAATAGACCCTGAGGTGTCCCTGTTTGCAGATGACGTGAAGTTGATGAGAAGAATTCACTCGATCGAAGACCAGGCAGAACTACAAAGGGATCTGGACAGGCTGCAGACCTGGTCCAGCAATTGGCTCCTGGAGTTCAATCCCACCAAGTGCAAAGTCATGAAGATTGGGGAAGGGCAAAGAAGGCCGCAGACGGAGTACAGTCTAGGGGGTCAGAGACTACAAACCTCACTCAAGGAAAAAGATCTTGGGGTGAGTATAACACCAGGCACATCTCCTGAAGCGCACATCAACCAAATAACTGCTGCAGCATATGGGCGCCTAGCAAACCTCAGAACAGCATTCCGACATCTTAATAAGGAATCATTCAGGACCCTGTACACCGTGTACGTTAGGCCCATATTGGAGTATGCGGCACCAGTTTGGAACCCACACCTAGCCAAGCACGTGAAGAAACTAGAGAAAGTGCAAAGGTTTGCAACAAGACTAGTCCCAGAGCTAAGAGGCATGTCCTACGAGGAGAGGTTAAGGGAAATCAACCTGACGACACTGGAGGACAGGAGAGATAGGGGGGACATGATAACGACATACAAAATACTGAGAGGAATTGACAAGGTGGACAAAGACAGGATGTTCCAGAGATTGGACACAGTAACAAGGGGACACAGTTGGAAGCTGAAGACACAGATGAATCACAGGAATGTTAGGAAGTATTTCTTCAGCCACAGAGTAGTCAGTAAGTGGAATAGTTTGGGAAGCGATGTAGTGGAGGCAGGATCCATACATAGCTTTAAGCAGAGGTATGATAAAGCTCACGGCTCAGGGAGAGTGACCTAGTAGCGATCAGTGAAGAGGCGGGGCCAGGAGCTCGGACTCGACCCCCGCAACCTCAACTAGGTGAGTACAACTAGGTGAGTACACACACACTCAGCAAATAAAGGAGTGCAACAAAAATTATCACATGTTGGAATTTCGTCTCTTTTTTTTTTTTTAAATTAGATTTTTATCTGTTTTGAAGTGGATGTTGAAGCCGGTTGATCAACCATCTGTTGTTGCAGTGGCGGTGCGCTGCTGAATTAAAAATTAGATTGTATTTTGCCATGCGTGCAATTGGTATCGCAAATGGATATTATGCCTGACGGCAAATAAACTATTTTCTGCCTGACACAGTGAGAACGCAAGCAGGCAGTCACACACACACACACACACACACACACACACACACACACACACACACACACACACACACACACACAGCTAACTAGGCCGCAACATTTGCATATAGATGCATTGAACGTAATTTTATTGGTAAATTCTGTTTTGTTTTATACAATTATTTTAAATTTATTCTGTATGTTTTACTTGTTAATTTATCGAATAAATGTATTTATAAATTTTCATCAATTAATTGAATAATAGTTAACATTCCCATATTTTTAATTGCTTTTTGAGATATTTTTTTTATCACACTGGCCGATTCCCACCAAGGCAGGGTGGCCCGAAAAAGAAAAACTTTCACCATCATTCACTCCATCACTGTCTTGCCAAAAGGGTGCTTTACACTACAGTTTTTAAACTGCAACATTAACACCCCTCCTTCAGAGTGCAGGCACTGTACTTCCCATCTCCAGGACTCAAATCCGGCCTGCCGGTTTCCCTGAACCCCTTCATAAATGTTACTTTGCTCACACTCCAACAGCACGTCAAATATTAAAAAACATTTGTCTCCATTCACTCCTATCAAACACGCTCACGAATGCCTGCTGGAAGTCCAAGCCCCTCGCACACAAAACCTCCTTTACCCCCTCCCTCCAACCTTTCCTAGGCCGACCCCTACCCCGCCTTCCTTCCACTACAGACTGATACACTCTTTAAGTCAATCTGTTTCGCTCCATTCTCTCTACATGTCCGAACCACCTCAACAACCCTTCCTCAGCCCTCTGGACAACAGTTTTGGTAATCCCGCACCTCCTCCTAATATATATATATAACAATATATATATATATATATATATATATATATATATATATATATATATATATATATATATATATACATATACATATATATATATATATATATATATATATATATATATATATATATATATATATATATATATATATATATATATATGCATTATTTCTCAGTCCACAGCAGGATTTGAACCTGCAAACTCGGCATCAGATTACGGAGTACTTTACCACACAACCAGACTAAAACTCCTGGTAATCTTCACCATTCTTCTTTGCACTTGACTGATGAAGGCACTGTCTGGCGAAACGTTTCCTCAGTAAAGATACCCAAGTGATGCTCATTTGTCTAATTTATCATCTTCCTGACTACCCAACTACTCGACCAGATCACCGACGCTCTGACCAGTGCTGCACCATTGCCTTCCTCTAAGACGGTTTCACAGCAAGTACAAAAATGTGGCTGCACTCGCGGACAAGTCACGTCAGCTGTGTTTAGTGATCCATGATTGTTTAGGATGAAGTTGAGGAGGCTGGCCTTAGGACTCCTGGAAACATGTAGCTGTTATTTGTACCTTGGGATTACTGGGAAGATGTGGACGATGCTTGGTAGAATATTTTACTAAGATGTTGCTTTATGCTATGTTTTCTCTGGGGATTTTGAAAGGAAATTGTAAGAGTGGCAGTCTTGTTTGGTTCATTTTTTTTTTTTTTTAAGTTTTGATTTTGTGAGTTTTGAGTGCTTTCCATTTATACAGTTCTGTCTACAGGCATTTCTTTCTCTCTCTGGAGATGCACTAGTGGGCGGCAACATCAGCAGCAACAACAACAAGAGCAATAACAACAGCAACAACAACAATAGCAACAACAACAGCAACAACAGCAACAGTAGTAACAACAACAGCAACAGCAACAGTAGCAGCAACAACAACAACAGCGGCAGCAGCACTACTACCTACTACTTCCCAACAAGACAATAGACTGTGTCCCCGTGACCCCCTGCTGCTGGCCAACCATCGGCCCGGGACCTCCCTCTGATTGGTCCCTGTGTCAGCCTTCCTTTATGATTTGTTGCCACTCCCACACCACCAGTAAGATCCCCAAAATTCTCTCTCTCTCTCTCTCTCTCTCTCTCTCTCTCTCTCTCTCTCTCTCTCTCTCTCTCTCTCTCTCTCTCTCTCTCTCTCTCTCTCTCTCTCTCTCTCTCTCTCTCTCTCTCTCTCTCTCTCTCTCTCTCTCTGTATACATATTTTTACAAAGTTAGGGTTACGGTTCTTAACGTTATCTATAAGCCAAGTGCTGTTAAATACATCAGCTCATTTGAAAGCTTTTGTTAAGAGACATACAGGTAAGGAACAGGATGAAGCTGGAGCCATCTGTGGGCCACGGATTTCACTTGGTCATCTGACTTTATTTCGTTGATGTTGTGCAGCACGAACATGTTCCAGACATGATTCATCTTAGGAATAAAGGATGTTAGTGAAGCGATGTTCTGGAGAAGGATGCGGTCAGAGTATAGTTACTGTTTGCTGCCCGTCTTGTGGTGTACAAGCTCACTTCTCGCTGTTCTCGGAGTGGAGCCAAGTATGGTATCTATTTTTTTTATACACATGGTTTGACAAGGTTAGGTTAAGGATCCTTAGCTTTATTGACAAGCTATTTACAGGTTAAGGATTCCTAACTTTATTGGCAAGCTAAGAGCTGTTACCTACATCAGCTCATTTGAAAGCATTTTTACTGTTATGAAACATACAAGTAGGGAACAGGATGAAGTTGGAGCCATCTGTGGACCAGAAATTTTCATTTGATGAACTGACTTTATCTCGTTGACATCATAATGTTGTACGAATGTGTTCCATACTCGAGTCATCCTGGGGATAAATGATCTCAGATGAAGTGATGTTTTGTAGAAGGATACAGCCAGAGTGAAGTTGCTGCTTTCTGCCCGTCTTGTGGTATAGAAGCTTGCTTCACGCTGTCCTCGAAGTGGATCCAAGTGTGGTACTTTGACAATGTTGGCCTTGTACATAAACAGTAAGGCCACCCACAGCCCTCCTGTGTTGAAATGACAGATCCCCCCCTCCCTCTCTCTCTCTCTCTCTCTCTCTCTCTCTCTCTCTCTCTCTCTCTCTCTCTCTCTCTCTCTCTCTCTCTCTCTCTCTCTCTCTCTCTCTCTCTCTTTCTCTCTCTGTCTCTCTCTCTCTCTCTCTCTCTCTCTCTCTCTCTCTCTCTCTCTCTCTCTCTCTCTCTCTCTCTCTCTCTCTCTCTCTCTCTCTCTCTTTATTCCCTTCATATAAAAAAAATTGCAGACGGAAAAAAGGGGCAGAAGAAACGGAAGAAAACAATTAGGTGTGTATGCGGCTCTCCTTCCTCCTCTCCCCAGTTCCTTACTCCCCTTTCCCCTCTCCCCCCCTCCTTCCGTCCCTCCTTCCTCGTCTCCCCCACCGCCTCTCCCAGGGAGGCAAGAGACAAATAAGGGGCAATATTCTGGCTTTACTGTATATCCCCCTCCCTCTCGCTACCCGGGCAAAAATAATCGATAGTACAGCTGTTATTACGGGTCCGGGTGCGACCACTCGCGCCGCTGCGCTGATGAAGTAGGAAGGGGCAGTCAATCTCTCTCTCTCTCCCCTTCCCTCCCTCCCCTTCATTCCCCCTTCCTCCACACACCCCCTTTTCCCCCCAGACACCCCTAATTCTGCGTCCCCTTTTCTTGTATACACTTTAATTCTTCCCCTTTTCCATCGTGTGCTGAAGTAAGTAATTACGAAGGAGGTAATCGCAAAGAAAACGTAATTACCATAAAAAGTAATCATGAATTTGTAATACTAAACAGAGAATCACAGTCAGTGCGATTAAGTGATCACGAATAGGTAATCGCTTAGGTAATTATAGAAGGTAATCACGAACAAGGTAATAACAAAGGTAATAATAGAAGGTAATCACAAACAGACAATCAGAAAAGACAAAAAGGAAGATGTGACCACCAAAAAGATAATCACGAACAAGTAAACACGAAAAGGTAATCGCAAATAAGGGATCACTAAAGGTAATCACGAAAAGGTAATCACGAAAAGTAATCACGGAAAGGTAATCATTAGCGATTATTCCCCCCCCCCCAACAGAAGCAAAGGGTCATCAATGCTCTTTTCTGAGGCGTCTGGGATGTATTAAAAAAAAAACGTAATGAATTACGCGAACACAGCTTAAACCCGTTTAACTTTGACCAATTCAAACTTTGTCGGAGCTAACTTAGTGCAGCTTAGCTGTAACGCAGTTTGCTGCGCTAAATCCAATCTTATCAGTCCTGTGGAGATTAATGGAGTCGCCGGAGTAACTGGGAAAGAAAGTGCGAGTGTGGGATTACAGATGTGGGATTGCAAGTGGGGGATTGAAGGTGTGGCATTGTAGGTGTAGATATTGCTAAAGGCCTCGATAGCGGTGAAGGTCTCCTGATCAAAGTAACTGGAGCCATCCTCCCTTTCTTCAGGTCGAAATTGATGGCCTCCCCTATTCCCCATTCCCAAGGCGCCATGCAACGGGTTTAACGCTTACCTCCCCCCCCCCCCCAGTGAATGCAAAACAGCCAAGGGAACAGTAGGAGAGTGAGATATGAGGCGATGAGTCAGGGTTGACGGTGATGCAGGATGCAGGCAGGTATAGGTCGATATCTGAGTGACGGCTGCCATTGACGGGTATACCAGTGGACGGCAGGAAACAAGTGTCGCGTAGCGGCGATGGCGGCGGGACGGAACGCGACGGAAGATCGATAACGCAACCCGCATGTAGGGCTGTATCAATATGTTGGGTCACATGGCCGAGATTTAGCGCACATGATCATGAGAAGGCCAATAGAACAGGTAGACATATTGGAACAGGAGTTTTTAGACTTCTGACCCGCAATAAATAAAGGTTAAAAATTTATGTATACATAGACATTTGCATCCGTAAGAATGTAGCAAAAGTCCAGCTACATTCCACGCCGGTAATAGCTGCTATTCTTAAAAATATTATTGCCATATTTTACCATTTTAAAAGCTATAAATAGCTGCAAAAATATAGTTCAGTGAAAAATTCTCAGATTCATGTCTGGTATATTGTTAATTAATTTTACACTTGAAGAAAAACTCGTAAAGAGTGTAAAAGAGCTATAGAGCTATAACAGATGTTAATGGCAGTGTGAATATGTCAAACTCTGACTTTATAGATATCTTAGCTGCGGCTTTCTCGTGTGCGTGAGTATTGTACTTGTCCAAAGAGCCAGTTGAGCGAGCTTGACAGTTAGGAAGAACGAGTGCATCGCCAGCCTTAATCACGTCATCTACTGATGCTTGTATATTGTTGACAACATATACTGTGTCACATGCTGTACGTCTTGGCTGCCCTCCAGGATTTGAGATGCGTCTCTCTTGTCTTTGGTTTAACGATCTGACGCTGTGCCACCACCGGTGACTGTATGAAGCAACTCGCAGTTTGCTAATATCAAAAATCTTGCTACGACTGTGAGTTTTACCAAGCTGCATTAAGATTATATTGGTAAATGGCTCAGAAAATAATACGATAAGTACAAGCAAGCAAATGTGTGTCATCATTCACTACTGCAATTTTCTGCCCTTCATCTTCTAATTAAAACTAATTACTAAGGAAATCTGTGATATTGTTGTTGCTACATTGACTGCAACTGCAACTTCAATGTAGACGTCTTTGGCAGCTGGACGGGTTCTGATCCTGAGTTTTTCTAGTTGGTGTTTCTGGATAACAATCGAAGACCACAAAATAGCTGTTTCCATAATGCTTGATGGCGTAATGTAATGTGTTGATATATTCCTGGTACACTGCAGGTCAAGGACACATTGTGAAGGTGACTGCCATCTACGACATACTGGTAGGCTTCTGGCACTGTGCCTTCCTAAGGTCCTCATGATTTAACGAGAGCTGCAAATTCTGCCTTGATGCCGTTTTTAGTTACTGAAACCTAATCATTGAAAGAAATGGACGAGAGAGCTACTCATAGTGCCACCTAACGGGCCAAATGGTCACCTTCTTGCATTATGCTCTTTATTCTGTTGAATAGTTGCTGGAAGCTGATTACGATAACTTCGCGAATTGTGACATTTATCATTGTAATAGATCGTACCTTGTTTTCTCGCTATAGATGTAATTATGAAAAAAAAATCGTTCATAATCCATGCTTATGTTCAGTCAGTAATCTGTTGTTTGGGCTGGGAGCGGGCGGCGGGGGCGTCGCCCCTGGGAACACTCTGCAGGTAGGCTCCAGATAGTTTCACTTGGCTTTGTACAGGCTGGCACTGCTTGACTCACTGGGTGAGAGTGCTGACTGTCATAAGTCAGCCTTCCTGATTAATTAATTTATTCATCGGGAAGCGCTAAATCCGTAAAGGTCATGGAGCACCCAGAGACTGGGAGATAAACAGGTTTGATCCAAGGAATTAGTTAGTTCCTCTGCTCAAGAGTTTCCTGAGAACATCCTGGGCACATCATCCCTTACGACGGAAATTTTTTGTTTAGGCCCACTAGATTTTTAGTACATTGTTCTCCATACATATCTAAAAATTTATATAAATTTTAAGCTTTTATCATATTTTTTCTCTTCACGTTTTTTCTATTCTAAAATTTCTGGACTATACAATTATATATACGAGAACAATCATGCTCAGACATACACACATGTATATGTATATGAGTGTGTGTGTGTGTGTGTGTGTGTGTGTGTGTGTGTGTGTGTGTGTGTGTGTGTGTGTGTGTGTGTGTGTGTGAGTACGTGTATGCGTGTGCGTGCGCGCGTGCGCGTATGTGCGTGCCTTCTGCTTGTACTTTTGCTTTTATCAGATATTTACAGCTTAAACTGGCCAAGAAGTTTCTTTCTCCAGCGCAGTAGCTGTCACTTTCTATTTTAATTAACTTTCTTACGCACACGCTTGCTCACGCAGGCACGCACGCGCACGCACACGCACACGAACACAGTAGCTGTGAATCGACCCCTACAACCACAACTAGGTGAGTACACACAAACACAAACACACACACACACACACACACACAAACACACACACACACACACACACACACACACACACACACACACACACACACACACACACACACACACACACACACACACACACACACACACACACACAGGGGGAAATCGACCTGACGACACTGGATGACAGGAGAGAGAGGGAGGATATGATAACGACATACAAAATACTGAGAGGAATCGACAAGGTGGACAGAGACAGGATGTTCCAGAGATGAGACACAGCAGCAAGGGGTCGCAGTTGGAAGTTGAAGACTCAGATGAATTACAGGGATGTTAGGAATTATTTCTTCAGTTATAGAGTTGTTAGGAAGTGGAATAGTCTGGGAAATTATATAGTGGAGGCAGGATCCATACATAGGTAGTAGGTTGGTAGACAGCAACCACCCAGGGAAGTACTACCGTCCTGCCAGATGACTGTGAAACAAAAACCTGTAACAGTTTTGCATGATGGTAGGATTGCTGGTTTCTTTTTCTGTCTCATAAACACGCTAGATAACAGGGATATCTTGCTACTCCTACTTACACTTTGGTCACACTTCACAGACACGCACATGCATATATATATATACATACATCTAGGTTTTTCTCCTTTTTCTAAATAGCTCTTGTTCTTTTTTATTTCTTCTATTGTCCATGGGGAAGTGGAAAAGAATCTTTCCTCCGTAAGCCATGCGTGTCGTATGAGGCGACTAAAATGCCGGGAGCAATGGGCTAGTAACCCCTTCTCCTGTATACATTTACTAAAAAAGAGAAGAAGAAAAACTTTATAAAACTGGGATGCTTAAATGTGCGTGGATGTAGTGCGGATGACAAGAAACAGATGATTGCTGATGTTATGAATGAAAAGAAGTTGGATGTCCTGGCTCTAAGCGAAACAAAGCTGAAGGGGGTAGGAGAGTTTCAGTGGGGGGAAATAAATGGGATTAAATCTGGAGTATCTGAGAGAGTTAGAGCAAAGGAAGGGGTAGCAGTAATGTTAAATGATCAGTTATGGAAGGAGAAAAGAGAATATGAATGTGTAAATTCAAGAATTATGTGGATTAAAGTAAAGGTTGGATGCGAGAAGTGGGTCATAATAAGCGTGTATGCACCTGGAGAAGAGAGGAATGCAGAGGAGAGAGAGAGATTTTGGGAGATGTTAAGTGAATGTATAGGAGCCTTTGAACCAAGTGAGAGAGTAATTGTGGTAGGGGACCTGAATGCTAAAGTAGGAGAAACTTTTAGAGAGGGTGTGGTAGGTAAGTTTGGGGTGCCAGGTGTAAATGATAATGGGAGCCCTTTGATTGAACTTTGTATAGAAAGGGGTTTAGTTATAGGTAATACATATTTTAAGAAAAAGAGGATAAATAAGTATACACGATATGATGTAGGGCGAAATGACAGTAGTTTGTTGGATTATGTATTGGTAGATAAAAGACTGTTGAGTAGACTTCAGGATGTACATGTTTATAGAGGGGCCACAGATATATCAGATCACTTTCTAGTTGTAGCTACACTGAGAGTAAAAGGTAGATGGGATACAAGGAGAATAGAAGCATCAGGCAAGAGAGAGGTGAAGGTTTATAAACTAAAAGAGGAGGCAGTTAGGGTAAGATATAAACAGCTATTGGAGGATAGATGGGCTAATGAGAGCATAGGCAATGGGGTCGAAGAGGTATGGGGTAGGTTTAAAAATGTAGTGTTAGAGTGTTCAGCAGAAGTTTGTGGTTACAGGAAAGTGGGTGCAGGAGGGAAGAGGAGCGATTGGTGGAATGATGATGTAAAGAGAGTAGTAAGGGAGAAAAAGTTAGCATATGAGAAGTTTCTACAAAGTAGAAGTGATGCAAGGAGGGAAGAGTATATGGAGAAAAAGAGAGAGGTTAAGAGAGTGGTGAAGCAATGTAAAAAGAGAGCAAATGAGAGAGTGGGTGAGATGTTATCAACAAATTTTGTTGAAAATAAGAAAAAGTTTTGGAGTGAGATTAACAAGTTAAGAAAGCCTAGAGAACAAATGGATTTGTCAGTTAAAAATAGGAGAGGAGAGTTATTAAATGGAGAGTTAGAGGTATTGGGAAGATGGAGGGAATATTTTGAGGAATTGTTAAATGTTGATGAAGATAGGGAAGCTGTGATTTCGTGTATAGGGCAAGGAGGAATAAAATCTTGTAGGAGTGAGGAAGAGCCAGTTGTGAGTGTGGGGGAAGTTCGTGAGGCAGTAGGTAAAATGAAAGGGGGTAAGGCAGCCGGGATTGATGGGATAAAGATAGAAATGTTAAAAGCAGGTGGGGATATAGTTTTGGAGTGGTTGGTGCAATTATTTAATAAATGTATGGAAGAGGGTAAGGTACCTAGTGATTGGCAGAGAGCATGCATAGTTCCTTTGTATAAAGGCAAAGGGGATAAAAGAGAGTGCAAAAATTATAGGGGGATAAGTCTGTTGAGTGTACCTGGTAAAGTGTATGGTAGAGTTATAATTGAAAGAATTAAGAGTAAGACGGAGAATAGGATAGCAGATGAACAAGGAGGCTTTAGGAAAGGTAGGGGGTGTGTGGACCAGGTGTTTACAGTGAAACATATAAGTGAACAGTATTTAGATAAGGCTAAAGAGGTCTTTGTGGCATTTGTGGATTTGGAAAAGGCGTATGACAGGGTGGATAGGGGGGCAATGTGGCAGATGTTGCAAGTGTATGGTGTAGGAGGTAGGTTACTGAAAGCAGTGAAGAGTTTTTACGAGGATAGTGAGGCTCAAGTTAGAGTATGTAGGAAAGAGGGAAATTTTTTCCCAGTAAAAGTAGGCCTTAGACAAGGATGTGTGATGTCACCGTGGTTGTTTAATATATTTATAGATGGGGTTGTAAGAGAAGTAAATGCGAGGGTCTTGGCAAGAGGCGTGGAGTTAAAAGATAAAGAATCACACACAAAGTGGGAGTTGTCACAGCTGCTCTTTGCTGATGACACTGTGCTTTTGGGAGATTCTGAAGAGAAGCTGCAGAGATTGGTGGATGAATTTGGTAGGGTGTGCAAAAGAAGAAAATTAAAGGTGAATACAGGAAAGAGTAAGGTTATGAGGATAACAAAAAGATTAGGTGATGAAAGATTGAATATCAGATTGGAGGGAGAGAGTATGGAGGAGGTGAACGTATTCAGATATTTGGGAGTGGACGTGTCAGCGGATGGGTCTATGAAAGATGAGGTGAATCATAGAATTGATGAGGGAAAAAGAGTGAGTGGTGCACTTAGGAGTCTGTGGAGACAAAGAACTTTGTCCTTAGAGGCAAAGAGGGGAATGTATGAGAGTATAGTTTTACCAACGCTCTTATATGGGTGTGAAGCGTGGGTGATGAATGTTGCAGCGAGGAGAAGGCTGGAGGCAGTGGAGATGTCATGTCTGAGGGCAATGTGTGGTGTGAATATAATGCAGAGAATTCATAGTTTGGAAGTTAGGAGGAGGTGCGGGATTACCAAAACTGTTATCCAGAGGGCTGAGGAAGGGTTGTTGAGGTGGTTCGGACATGTAGAGAGAATGGAGCGAAACAGAATGACTTCAAGAGTGTATCAGTCTGTAGTGGAAGGAAGGCGGGGTAGGGGTCGGCCTAGGAAGGGTTGGAGGGAGGGGGTAAAGGAGGTTTTGTGTGCGAGGGGCTTGGACTTCCAGCAGGCATGCGTGAGCGTGTTTGATAGGAGTGAATGGAGACAAATGGTTTTTAATACTTGACGTGCTGTTGGAGTGTGAGCAAAGTAACATTTATGAAGGGATTCAGGGAAACCGGCAGGCCGGACTTGAGTCCTGGAGATGGGAAGTACAGTGCCTGCACTCTGAAGGAGGGGTGTTAATGTTGCAGTTTAAAAACTGTAGTGTAAAGCACCCTTCTGGCAAGACAGTGATGGAGTGAATGATGGTGAAAGTTTTTCTTTTTCGGGCCACCCTGCCTTGGTGGGAATCGGCCAGTGTGATAATAAAAAATAATAAAATAATGATAAAGTTCATGGAGCGGGAAGAGTGACCTAGTAGCGACCAGTGAAGAGGCGGGGCCAGGAGCTGTGACTCGACCCCTGCAACCACAACTAGGTGAGTATACACACACACACACACACACACACACACACACACACACACACACACACACACACACACTGTTCGCTCCTAAACTGTGAGAAAACACTTCGTAACATCTCGATATTAAATTACTTTTTCATAAAACTATTTCTTTCGTGCCACAAGTAAAGCTTCTTTTTTTAGGATTCCAATTTTGCTTAATTTTACATTCAGACACACACACACACACACACACACACACACACACACACACACACACACACACACACACACACACACACACACACACACACACACACACACACACACACACACACACACACACACATGAACGTGATTGGAGAAAGGGACTACATAGTAGGTACAATTCAGTCTGGAGAACATAAAGTAGTCATTGGAGTGATGTATAACCCACCACAGAACTGCAGGAGGCCAACAGAGGAGTACGAAGAAAACAACAGGGCGATGGTGGACACACTGGCTGAGGTGGCAAGAAGAGCTCACTCGAGCAGTGCAAAGTTGCTGGTAATGGGCGATTTCAACCACAGGGAGATCGACTGGGAAAACCTGGAGCCACATGGGGGTCCCGAAACATGGAGAGCCAAGATGATGGATGTGGTACTTGAAAACCTCATGCATCAACATGTCAGGGACACTACCAGAGAGAGAAGGGAGGATGAGCCAGTAAGACTGGATCTTGTGTTCACCCTGAGCAGTTCAGACATTGAGGACATCACTTACGAGAGGCCCCTTGGAGCTAGCGATTACGTGGTTCCGAGTTTTGATTATATAGTAGAGTTACAAGTGGAGAAGGTAACAGGAATTGAATGGGAAAAGCCAAACTATAAAAGGGGGGACTACACAGGTATGAGGAACTTCCTGCAGGAGGTTCAGTGGGACAGAAAACTGGTAGGAAAATCAGTAAACGAGATGATGGAATATGTAGCAACAAAGTGCAAGGAGGCAGAGGAAAGGTTTGTTTCCAAGGGAAACAGAAATAATAGGAAGACCAAAGCGAGTCCTTGGTTTACCCGAAGGTGTAGGGAGGCAAAAACTAAGTGCACCAGAGAATGGAAAAGGTACAGGAGGCAAAGGACCCAGGAAAATAAGGAAATTAGTAGAAGAGCCAGAAACGAACATGCACAGATAAGGAGGGAGGTATCGAAAGTCAAGTCTTACCCGAAACTGCTATATAGCCATATTAGGAGGAAGACAACAGTCAAAGACCAGGTGATAAGGCTGAGGAAAGAAGGTGGGGAACTCACAGGAAACGATCAAGAGGTATGTGAGGAGCTAAACATGAGATTTAAGGAAGTATTTACAGTGGAGATAGGAAGGCCTCTGGGGAGACAGACCAGATGGGGACACCAACAAGTGTTGAATGACATAAATACAAATGAGGAGGAGGTGAAGAAGCTGCTAAGGGACATCGATACCCCAAAGGCAATGGAACCGGGCAACATCTCCCCGTGGGTCCTTCGAGAGGGAGCGGATATGCTGTGTGTGCCACTTACCACAATCTTCAACACATCCCTGGAAACTGGGCAACTGCCTGAGATATGGAAGACGGCAAATGTAGTTTCCATTTTTAAAAAAGGAGACAGAAAAGAGGCACTAAACTATAGACCTATGTCACTGACGTGCATAGTATGCAAAGTTATGGAGAAGATTATCAGGAGGAGAGTGGTGGAGCACCTGGAACGGAACAAGAGTATAAACGCCAGCCAGCACGGATTCATGGAAGGCAAATCGTGTGTCACAAACCTTCTGAAGTTTTATGATGAAGTAACAGAAGTAAGACACGAGAGAGAGGGGTGGGTTGATTGCATCTTCTTGGACTGCGAGAAGGCCTTTGACACAGTTTCTCGCAAGAGATTAGTGCAGAAGCTAGAGGATCAGGCGCATATAACAGGAAGGGCACTGCAATGGATCAGAGAATACCTGACATTGAGGCAACAACGAGTCATGGTACGTAATGAGGTATCACAGTGGGCACCTGTGACGAGCGGTGTCCCACAGGAGTCGGTCCTAGGACCAGTGCTCTTTTTTGGTATATGTGAACAACATGATGGAAGGGTTAGACTCAGAAGTGTCCCTGTTCGCAGACGATGTTAAGTTAATGAGGAGAATTAAATCAGATGAGGATCAGGCAGGATTTCAATGAGACCTGGACAGACTGGTCACCTGGTCCAGCAACTGGCTTCTCGAATTTAACCCCGCCAAATGCAAAGTCATGAAGATAGGGGAAGGGCACAGAAGACCGCAGACGGAGTATAGGCTAGGTGGCCAAAGACTGCAAACCTCGCTCTAGGAGAAAGATCTTGGAGTGAGTATAATACTGAGCATGTCTCCGGAAGCACACATCAACCAGATAACTGCAGCAGCATATGGGCGCCTGGCAAAGCTGAGAACAGCGTTCCGATACCTTAGCAAGGAATCGTTCAAGACACTGTACTCCGTGTATGTGAGGCCCATACTGGAGTATGCACCACCTGTTTGGAACCCGCACTTGATCAAGCACGTCAAGAAATTAGAGAAAGTTTGCGACAAGGTTAGTTCCAGAGCTAAGGGGAATGTCCTATGAAGAAAGGTTAAGGAAAATCGGCCTGACGACACTGGAGGACAGGAGGGTCAGGGCAAACATGATAACGACATATAAAATACTGCGCAGAATACACAAGGTGGACAAAGACAGGGTGTTCAAGGGAGTGGACACAGAAACAAGAGGTCACAATTGGAAATTGAAGACTCAGATGAGTCAAAGGGGTGTTAGGAAGTATTTCTTCAGTCATAGAGTTGTCAGGCAGTGGAATAGCCTAGAAAGTGACGTAGTGGAGGCGGAAACCATACATAGTTTTAAGACGAGGTTTGATAAAGCTCATGGGGCAGGGAGAGAAAGGACACAGTAGCAGCCGGTGAAGAGGCGGGGCCAGGAGCTAAGACTCGACCCCTGCAACAACAAATAGGTGAGTACACACACACAAAACCAAGTGTGCTAGGGAATGGAAGAATTATAGAAGGCAAAGGACCCAGGAGAATAAGGAGAGCAGTCGTAGAGCCAGAAATGAATATGCACAGATAAGAAGGGAGGCCCAACGACAATATGAAAACGACATAGCAGCGAAAGCCAAATCTGACCCGATGCTGTTTTACAGTCACATCAGGAGGAAAACAACAGTCAAGGACCAGGTAATCAGGCTAAGGAAGGGAAGAGGAGAGACAATAAGAAATGACAGTGAAGTATGAGAGGAACTCAACAAGAGATTCAAAGTGTTCACAGAGGAGACAGAAGGGGCTCCAGAAAGACAGAGAGGTGGGGTACACCACCAAGTGCTGGGCACAGTACACACAACCGTGGAAGAAGTGTAGAGGCTTCTGAGTGAGCTAGATACCTCAAAGGCAATGGGGCCGGATAACATCTCTCCATGGGTCCTGAGAGAGGAGCAGAGGCGCTATGTGTACCCCAACAACAATATTCAATACATTTATCGAAACAGGGAGATTGCCTGAGGCATGGAACACAGCAAATGTAGTCCCAATCTTTAAAAAAGGAGACAGACGTCAAGCATTAAACTACAAACCAGTGTCACTAACATGTATAGTATGCAAAGTCATGGAGAAGATTATCAGGAGAAGAGTGGTGGAACACCTAGAAAGGAATGATCTCATCAACAGCAGCCAACATGGTTTCAGGGACGGAAAATCCTGTGTCACAAACCTACTGGAGTTCTATGACATGGTGACAGCAGTAAGACAAGAGAGAGAGATGGGAGGGTGGATTGCATTTTCTTGGACTGGAAGAAGGCGTTTGACACAGTTCCACACAAGAAATTAGTGCAAAAACTGGAGGACCAAGCAAGTACAACAGGGAAGGCACTACAATGGATCAGGGAATACTTGTCAGGAAGACAGCAGCGAGTCATGGTACGTGGCGAGGTGTCAGAGTGGGCACCTGTGACCAGCGGGGTCCCACAGGGGTCAGTCCTAGGACCAGTGCTGTTAATGGTATTTGTGAACGACTTGACGGATGGAATAGACTCCGAAGTGTCCCTGTTTGCAAATGACGTGAAGTTGATGAGAAGAATTCATTCGATCGAAGACCAGGCAGAACTACAAAGGGATCTGGACAGGCTGCAGACCTGGTCCAGCAATTGGCTCCTGGAGTTCAACCCCACCAAGTGCAAAGTCATGAAGATTGGGGAAGGGCAAAGAAGACCGCAGACGGAGTACAGTCTAGGGGGCCAGAGACTACAAACCTCACTCAAGGAAAAAGATCTTGTGGTGAGTATAACACCAGTCACATCTCCTGAAGCGCACACCAACCAAATAACTGCTGCAGCATATGGGCGCCTAGCAAAAATCAGAACAGCATTCCGACATCTTAATAAGGAATCGTTCAGGACCCTGTACACCGTGTACGTTAGGCCCATATTGGAGTATGCGGCACCAGTTTGGAACCCACACCTAGCCAAGCACGTAAAGAAACTAGAGAAAGTGCAAAGGTTTGCAACAAGACTAGTTCCAGACCTAAGAGGTATGTCCAACGAGGAGAGGTTAAGGGAAATCAACCTGACGACACTGGATTATAGGAGAGATAGGGGGGGGCATGATAACGACATACAAAATACTGAGAGGAATTGACAAGGTGGACAAAGACAGGATGTTCCAGAGATGGGACCCAGCAAGAAGGGGACACAGTTGGAAGTTGAAGACACAGATAAATCACAGGGATGTTAGGAAGTATTTCTTCAGCCACAGAGTAGTCAGGAAGTGGAATAGTTTGGGAAACGATGTAGTGGAGGCAGGATCCATACATAGCTTTAAGCAGAGGTATGATAAAGCTCACGGCTTAGGGAGAGTGACCTAGTAGCGACCAGTGAAGAGGCGGGGGTCAGGAGCTAGGACTCGACCCCTGCAACCTCAACTAGGTGAGTACAACTAGGCGAGTACACACACACACACACACACACACACACACACACACACACACACACACACACACACACACACACACACACACACACACACACACACACACAAACACACACACACACACACACACACACACACACATACACACATATTAAGAAGTATTTCTTCAGTCATAGATTTGTCTGGAAGTGAAACAGTCTGAAGAGTGATGTAGTGGAGGCAGGAACCTGGTGGACCTAGCAGCTACCAGCGAAAAGGCGGGGCCAAGAACTGTGACTTGACTCCTGTAACCACAGTTTCGTGAGTACACACGTACACACACGTGTGTGTATATGGGGTGTGGGTGTGTGATGTACATGCGGGCCAGCAGACCAGCATCAGTTACAGTCTGATTGATCCGGCAAGCACCGAACGAGCCTGGCCCATGGCCGGGCTTCGGGCTGAGAAAAGCTCTCAGAACTCATCAAACGTAAAGATGTAATATACATGTCGTGCCGAATAGGTAAAACTGATCAATTAGCAAGATCTCATTTAAAATTAAGTCCTCTGTAAAATTTTCTCTTATACGTTTACAGATATATTTGTATTTGTTTCATTTATGTTAATGAAAAAATTAATAATTTTGTACCAAAAAACCTTAGAAAACTTACCTAAATTTATTATAACAAGTTCAATTTAATTTAGCCTAATAAGTTTTCATTAGTTTAGTAATAAACAAACACAATGAAATATATTTGTTTAGTTAGGTTCAGAATGATTTTTGCGAAATTATTGCATATACAAATTTTTGCTTGCCTTATTCGGCAAGAAGAGCATGGCTATTTAAGCCAAAATCGCAAGTTTTACCTATTCGGCACGACACTTTATTGTAGATGAATGGTTCACAGAACCGACACGTTGATGAATTAGACACATGTGCAATTCTTGGGTATCTTTATTAAGGAAACGTTTCGCCACACAGTGGCTTTATCAATTCTTCAAGTTTCACCTGTGTATGGACTGATGAAGCCACTGTGTGGCGAAACGTTTCCTTAATAAAGATACCGAAGAGTTGCACATGTGTCTAATTTATCAACGACACTTTATATATATATATATATATATATATATATATATATATATATATATATATATATATATATATATATATATATATATATATATATGCATATATTAACTCTTTAAATCAATAAGATCTCAACTGAAAAACAGTTACAAGGAATCACACAAAAGTACCTATGCAAATATATCTTCAAAAACACCTCTTATTACTTTCGTATCTCCGGGCAAATTCGCTTTTGAGAAAAAATACAGATAGTCAATTAAAACTCAGAAGGCTGGACGAAGTTTAGCCATTAACTAGTTGTGGTGTTATCGTGGCTCAGGCAACAGACGGCACGCTTGATCTGAAGTGAAACAAGGAAGAGACTGGTAGGAATGGTGTTAGAGGGAGGGAGGGGAAACTGGGAGGGAGTGAAGAAGGAATGGTGTTAGAGGGAGGGAAAGAAACATTGAGAAGGAATGAGAGGGGCGAGAGGTGGAGGGAAATCACCGTGAAGGAAGGGAGGATGGAAAATAGGTTAGTGGGGGAGAGGGAGGATTCGGGGAACGGGTGAGGGAAGAGAAAGAATAATGGAAGAGACGTTAGAAAATAGAACATGATAAGAAAGTAACGGAAAAGAATGAAACGGCGAAGGTAAAAGGGCCGGAAGAGGATGAGCCAGAGGAGGAAAGATAATGATGAAGGTGGAAAAGGATATGGAAAGGGACGAAAAATTCATGAAAGCGTCAAAGATTAGGAGAGGGTTATGGAACGAAAGATGGGATAGGGAAGAGGGGAAAACTAAGAGAACAAGGAACTCGAAAGAATTAGTGGGTGGAAAAGAGGGCGAAAGGGTCATGGGTAATTTATGAATGTATGTTGGCATGCATGTATGTATGCATGCATTCTGTATCGCCTAGTTTGCGATATTTGCATATATATATATATATATATATATATATATATATATATATATATATATATATATATATATATATATATATATATATATATATATATATATATATATATATATATATATATATATATATACACACATGTTCTAAGGTTCGCAGGTTCGAGTCTCCTTCAGCCAGAAATCAGTGTTTGTGTATATTTCGCCTGCTCTCGCGAATTCCTTGCATTGTTAAAATCTCTAGTAAGGCTGATGCATGCAGGGGATGAGATGAAAAGCTGTAAGCCTTCTCCCTGAAAGCTGGCTGCCTTGGATCAACGTGTAGCGCAAGCTACACGCCAAGGTATTGTCCAGTGTGGGTAGATTGGTATAGTGCTGCGTACTTTGTTCTAAGGTTCGTAGGTTCGAGTCTCCTTCAGCCAGAGATCAGTGTTTATATATATATATATATATATATATATGTATATATATATATATATATATATATATATATATATATATATATATATATATATATATATATGCATGTATATGGTCGTTCAATATATTTATAGATGGGGTTGTAAGAGAAGTGAATGCTCGGGTGTTGGCAAGAGGTGTGGGGGTTAAAAGATAAAGAATCCAGCACAAAGTGGGAGTTGTCACAGTTGCTCTTTGCTGATGACACTGTGCTTTTGGGAGATTCTGAAGGGAAGTTGCAGAGGTTGGTTGATAAGAAAGAGTAAGGTGATGAGGATAACAAAAATATTAATAACGGAAGACTGGGCATCAGGTTGGAGGGAGAGAGTATGGAGGAGGTGAATGTATTCAGATATTTAGGAGTGGACGTGTCAGCGGATGGGTCTATGAAAGATGAGGTGAATCACAGAATTGAAAAAAAATGTGAGTGGTGCACTCAGGAGTCTGTGGAGACAAAGAAATTTGTCTAAGAAAACGAAGAGGGGAATGTATAAGAGTATATTTATACCAACGCTCTTATATGGGTGTGAAGCATGGGTGGTGAATATTGCAACATGGAGAAGGCTGGAGGCAGTGGAGATGTCGTGTGTGAGGGCAATGTGGGGTGTGATATAATGAAGAGAATTCGTAGTTTGGAAATGAGGAGGAGGTACTGGATTACCAAAACTATTATCCTGAGGGCTGATGAGGGGTTGTTGAGGTAATTCGGACATATATAGAGGATGGAACAAAATAGAGTGGTTTCGAGAGTGTATAAATCTGTAGTAGAGGGAAGGTGGGGTAAAGGTCGGCCTAGGAAAGGTTGGAGGGAGGGGATAAGGAGGTTTTGTGTGCGAGGGGCTTGGACTTCAGGCAAGCAAGCGTGAGTGTATTAGATAGGAGCGAATGGCTTTTAGGACATGACGTGCTGTTGGGGTGTGAGCAAGGTAACATTTTTAAAGGGAATCAGGGAAGCCGGCAGGCCGGACTTGAGTCCTGGAGACGGGAAGTACAGTGCCTGCACTATGAAGGAGGGGTGTTAATGTTGCAGTTTTATAACTGTAGTGTAAGTTCGCCTCTGGCAAGACAGTGATGGAGTGAATGATGGGGAAAGTTTTTCTTTTTCGGGCCACCCTGCCTTGGTGGGAAACGGCCGATGTGCTAATAATAATAACATTAATAATAAAAATTATATATATATATATATATATATATATATATATATATATATATATATATATATATATATATATATATATGTGTGTGTGTGTGTTTTATCTGGAGAGTTTATCTGGAGAGAGTTCCGGGGGTCAACGCCCCCGCGGCCCGGTCTGTGACCAGGCCTCCTTAGGTCAGTGTCCCAGGATGCGACCCACACCAGTCGACTAACACCCAGGTACCCATTTTACTGATGGGGAACATAGACAACAGGTGAAAGAAACACGTCCAATGTTTCTACTCTGGCTGGGAATCGAACCCAGGCCCTCACCGTGTGTAGCGAGAGCGTTAACCACCAGGCATATACAGTACATGAGGTGTGAGAAATACATGTCTAGTACATGGTGATAGGTGTTTGTCACTGATTATGTGAAAATCTCATCCAGCTCCTCAGAGCTGGGGCATGTGCCCAAAATACGGTAAGCATTACCCCTCTGAACAGCAGCACTGAGTCACTGGAACAGAAAACTAGCTGCCCTGGGATCCCTAGTTACCCTGATTAGCCTTTTACCCAGGTCCTTAAGGAACTTAGATGCACTCTTTCCCCATAAGCCAAGGGTCTCCGAGCCTATGGTAACAAACATATAACGATGGGCAAGTTCTCTGTATTTTGAAGACTTTTAGGACTCCCTGAAGCTGGCGGCTACCCCTCCTTCCTTCCTGGTGTACTGGAGACAGGTATCAGCCAAGGTAGATGCACATGTGTAGTCCCACACCACCTGCTTGCCGTCTGTCCAGGCTTGAAGGGTGATACCATCTGGACGCTTTTGGCTGCCATCAGATCTGCATAGTTGGGTTGGCTCCCTTACTGCTGGGCATCCGACTGTTGTGATGCTGCTCTTGATAATGTTGTTAACCTTCTCATGTCTTGCAGTCTTTCCCTCGGATTTATCGCGCACAAGACTGTGGTACCCGAATCGGTCTGCTGCTTCACTGCCACAAATACACCTGTGTTCGGCGAGAATAGGGGCGGCAAATCGAAGGGCAACACCGATACGGATGGTCTGTGGGTCGAGGAGTGTGCCAAAACTGGAGTTGGGTACAACCAACAGAAAGTCCCCTGCATTAGGAGCTCGCACTGCTAGGAGGCAGGCTCTATCCTTCCCCGACACACTCTGAAGCATTTCTGAGGCTATATTCTCCTTTACTGGGCCATCCCAGTGCGACTGTTTGTAGTTGTTGGGGAGGGGGGCAGGTCTGGTTTCAGAGCCCGGTAGATTATCCCAGATCATGGTTCCGTCAATTATCACATCATATAAATAAATATATATATATATATATATATATATATATATATATATATATATATATATATATATATATATATATATATATATATATATATATATATATATATATATATATATATATATATATATATATATATATATTCACACACATTAACAGACCAAGTGTCTATGAACCTTAGACAACTAGTAACTAACACGCACACACATACATACACAAAAATGTGCAAATTTGCTTCCTAACTTTTCCCTTATATTGGGAACTATTTTAATAATAATAATAATAATAATAATAATAATAATAATAATAATAATAATAATAATAATAATATTTTTATTAGTAGTAGTAGTAGTAGTAGTAGTAGCAGTAGTAGTAGTAGCAATAGTAGTAGCAGTAGTAGTAGTACTTCAAGGGGTTCATCGCCCCCAGAACATACTTTCTGACCAAGCCTTCCGTTGGCCGTCTGTTGAATCAGGCTATTTGTTTTTACAGTTCGGTGTCCCTGGCAGTCGCCACCATATCTCCGCTTATTACAAGTACAGCTATTAATTAAATTTCCGTCCTTTTAAGCTCTCATAACCAGCAGAAACATCTCCAACATTATAACAATGGTAATTTCTTTCCACCCAACAAAAGGTTAACTCAGTAAATATTTATTATCATCCTTGGCCCAAAACTCTTTAAAATGTTACCATATATCCAGAATACTGTTGGGAAAAAAGTAGAGTTTTTCAGTAGGAAACTGGACTCTTACCTCCAGGTGCAGAATAACATATTATGCTCACATTTTTACCATTACAATTCAAATGCAAAATTGTTCATAAAAAATAGAATTCATTACGGTGTAAAAGTATTGTTTTTAGTTCACTTTTAACAGCCCTTCTTAAGTACCGCTATTTGTACCTCTCTGTTTAAAGACGTGCATTAGTAAACGTCCCTCCGGAGGAACTCTTGCAGTTGTAGTCTCTTTTAATTGGTAGTTGAGGTCCTGGGTTAATCACTGCCTTGTGAGGCGTGGCTTTAACGGGCAAAATGCATTTACAGTTGGAAAATTATCTTTGGTATACCGGCAAGTTGAGATCTGATTACAAGGTTTATTGATGAGTTGATATATGCTTTATGTATGCTTGGCAGAAGGTTAGAGTTCGCATTTCTCTTTCATTTAATTTTGTCAGAAAAGGAGCAGCTACTTTCACTAATGTGTTGAAGAGGACAAGAGAAGCAGGATGGATACCGGAAGCAGCAGTAGCAGAAGAATGAACCAGATTAATGCGAATTATTTGACCGAAGTTTTAAGAAACGTAAGTTTGATGGAACTGGTAGACGCTGGAGGTAGATACCAGCTTTCTCAATAATAAGTAATTTTTTTTTCATCTCACTGAACCAGGTAAGTACTACTACTACTACTACTACTACTACTACTACTACTACTACTACTACTACTACTACCACCTCCACAACTACTACTACTGCTGCTACCAGCACCACAACTACTGCTACTGCTACCACCATTGCTGCTGCTGCTTCTCCTGCTATTACTATCAACACCACAACTACTACTACTGCTGTTACCAGCACCAAAACTACTACTACTACTACTGCCACTACCGCCACCACAGCTACTACTACTCCCATTGCTGTTGCTACTGCTCCTGCTACTACTACCACCACCACAACTACTACTACTACTGCTACCAGCACCACAACTACTACTGCTACTACCGCCACCACAACTACTACTACCATTGCGCTACTGCTGCTCCTGCTACTACTACCATCACCACAACTACTACTATTACTGCTGCTACCAGCACCACAACTACTACTACTACTACTACTACTACTATTACTATTACTACTACTACTACTGTTGAATTAGACACATGTGCAACTCTTGGCTATCTTTATTGAGGAAACGTTTCGCCACACAGTGGCTTCATCAGTCCATACAAAGGAGAAACTTGAAGAACAGGAGGAGAATGAGGTAATCAGTCCCTCAGCCTTGAGTCGATGTGGTTAGTCCATCAATCTTGAATAGAATACGGCATATGAGCGGAGAAGCAGGTTATAAACCGTAGACAGGTGAGGGGCAGCAGTCGTAGGTGGTGTCACATTTGTCCAATGTGGAAGTAGGTCGTGCCCAAGGGTTAGGCAAGTGAAGAATTCCCAAGTATTAAGATCCCAAGAAGTTGCAGTGTCTGACAGGATTGTAGATGAATGGTTCACAGAACCGTCATATGCTTCTCCGCTCATATGCCGTATTCTATTCAAGATTGATGGACTGACCACATCGACTCAAGGCTGAGGGACTGATTACCTCATTCTCCTCCTGTTCTTCAAGATTCTCCTTTGTATGGACTGATGAAGCCACTGTGTGGCGAAACGTTTCCTCAATAAAGATACCCAAGAGTTGCACATGTGTCTAATTCAACAACATGTCGGTTCTCTGAACCATTCATCTACTACTACTACTACTACCTACTACCACCACCACAACAACTGCTACTCACCTTTCTATATTTTTTCTGCTATTTTAGCTTACCTGCACACCTTCGCAGCCCGGCTTGGTGCCAAACGTTTCTGTTGATTGCCTGTTCACCTAGACTATTATTGTTTGCTGCCCGCTAGCTCACAGCGCGACCACAAGCTTGTTGATGTGGTACATGACAGAGGTAATGATTAGGTTCCCTCTTCATAACTCATGTTCTTGCTCCAGCAATGTTTCTAATATTTCCTAATAGCAGGTTGAATAGTCTTGGACCACGGATAATGACAATGTTCTCTCTAATTCTGCCCACGGCTCCCCTGCTTTTTTCCTATTTCACTGTTCCTAAATTTCTCTCACTCCAGTACGTTGTTATGGTAGTGTGTAGATTTCTGACTAAACCCTCAATTATCTTTCATTACCTATCATACATCTCTCTTTCCTCAGCTCCAGAGAGTACATATTCAGTTCTTTTAGGCGTTTCCAGTAGTTTAAATACTTTATTAATTCCATGCGGTCAAGTAAACGATCTCATAATCTTCACTGTTGATGCCTTGAACGAAGGCATCAACAGTGAACAATATTCTGAGCATTATTTCTCTTGTTTTGAATAATGACATTATTTCTCTTGTTCTGAAAGTTCTCATTATCAGCACTATCATTTTTCATGCTATTTTTTTTTTCTTTTTTTTTTTAACGGCATTTGGTATATTGTGATCTCTAAAAGGGAGATGAGGTCACTTGACGTTATTTTACCCAAGACTTTCATTTGTCTTCAGAATTCTTTCCCCCATTCTCCTCTACACCGAGCTATTTTTTTTTTTTTTGTTTTCTCATTAACTTCTCGTTCAATTATGATTTTATATACTCCGGGAGGGACTGAACGTCGTCTCAAGTCTCTTCTCTCAAATGTGGAATATTGATGAAAACAAAAGAGCATTGGAGGAATTTGTATTTAAATTAGAATGAGACATTAAGAGATTAGTAATTACTGTAGTACAAGAGAAACACTGAAGGACAAAGGAAGAAATATAGGACAAATAATTAATAAAAATAATCCGGTAAAAAAAAAAACAGAAAAAAATAAATTTGAGTGGAAAAGAGAGTTGGAGTTAAGGATATTAAAAAGATCTGGCAACCTATAGCGCCATTTATACTAGAGTGGATGCTGAGTTGTAAGTAGAGTGGATACTGGGTTGTAAGCAGAGCAGATGCTGGGTTGTAAGCAGAGTGGATGCTGAGTTGTAAGCAGAGTGGATGCTGAGTTGTAAGCAGAGTGGATGCTGGGTTGTAAGCAGAGCAGATGCTGGGTTGTAAGCAGAGTGGATGCTGAGTTGTAAGCAGAGTGGATGCTGGGTTGTAAGCAGAGCAGATGCTGAGTTGTAGGAGCAGATGCTTGTAAGCAGAGTGGATGCTGAAGTTGTGAGTTGTAAGCAGAGTGGATGCTGGGTTGTAAGCAGAGTGGATGCTGGGTTGTAAGCAGAGGTGATGCTGTGTTGTAAGCAGAGTGGATGCTGAGTTGTAAGCAGAGTGGATGCTGAGTTGTAAGCAGAGTGGATGCTGGGTTGTAAGCAGAGCAGATGCTGGGTTGTAAGCAGAGTGGATGCTGAGTTGTAAGCAGAGTGGATGCTGGGTTGTAAGCAGAGTGGATGCTGGGTTGTAAGCAGAGTGGATGCTGGGTTGTAAGCAGAGTGGATGCTGAGTTGTAAGCAGAGTGGATGCTGAGTTGTAAGCAGAGTGGATGCTGGGTTGTAAGCAGAGTGGATGCTGGGTTGTAAGCAGAGTGGATGCTGAGTTGTAAGCAGAGTGGATGCTGGGTTGTAAGCAGAGTGGATGCTGAGTTGTAAGCAGAGTGGATGCTGAGTTGTAAACAGAGTGGATGCTGGGTTGTAAGCAGAGTGGATGCTGAGTTGTAAGCAGAGTGGATGCTGGGTTGTAAGCAGAGCAGATGCTGGGTTGTAAGTAGAGTGGATGCTGAGTTGTAAGCAGAGTGGATGCTGAGTTGTAAGCAGAGGGGATGCTGAGTTGTAAGCAGAGTGGATGCTGAGTTGTAAGTAGAGTGGATGCTGAGTTGTAAGCAGAGTGGATGCTGGGTTGTAAGCAGAGTGGATGCTGATTTGTAAGCAGAGTGGATGCTGGGTTGTAAGCAGAGCAGATGTTGGGTTGTAAGTAGAGTGGATGCTGAGTTGTAAGCAGAGTGGATGCTGAGTTGTAAGCAGAGTGGATGCTGAGTTGTAAGCAGAGTGGATGCTGGGTTGTAAGCATAGTGGATGCTGAGTTGTAAGCAGAGTGGATGCTGGGTTGTAAGCAGAGTGGATGCTGGGTTGTAAGCAGAGTGGATGCTGGGTTGCAAGCAGAGTGGATGCTGGGTTGTAAGCAGAGTGGATGCTGAGTTGTAAGCAGAGTGGATGCTGGGTTGTAAGCATAGTGCATGTTGAGTTGTAAGTAGAGTGGATGCTGGGTTGTAAGCAGATTGGATACTGGGTTGTAAGCATAGTGCATGTTGAGTTGTAAGTAGAGTGGATGCTGGGTTGTAAGCAGAGTGGATGCTGAGTTGTAAGCAGAGTGGATGCTGAGTTGTAAGCAGAGTGGATGCTGGGTTGTAAGCATAGTGGATGCTGAGTTGAAAGCAGAGTGGATGCTGAGTTGTAAGCAGAGTGGATGCTGAGTTGTAAGCAGAGTGGATGCTGGGTTGTAAGCAGAGTGGATGCTGAGTTGTAAGCAGAGTGGATGCTGGGTTGTAAGCAGAGTGGATGCTGGGTTGTAAGCAGAGTGGATGCTGGGTTGTAAGCAGAGTGGATGCTGAGTTGTAAGCAGAGTGGATGCTGGGTTGTAAGCAGAGCAGATGCTGGGTTGTAAGCAGAGTGGATGCTGAGTTGTAAGCAGAGTGGATGCTGAGTTGTAAGCAGAGTGGATGCTGAGTTGTAAGCAGAGTGGATGCTGAGTTGTAAGCATAGTGGATGCTGAGTTGTAAGCAGAGTGGATGCTGGGTTGTAAGCATAGTGGATGTTGAGTTGTAAGCAGAGTGGATGCTGAGTTGTAAGCAGAGTGGATGCTGAGTTGTAAGCAGAGTGGATGCTGAGTTGTAAGCAGAGTGGATGCTGGGTTGTAAGCAGAGTGGATGCTGAGTTGTAAGCAGAGTGGATGCTGGGTTGTAAGCAGAGTGAATGATGAGTTGTAAGCAGAGTGGATGCTGAGTTGTAAGTAGAGTGGATGCTGGGTTGTAAGCATAGTGGATGCTGAGTTGTAAGCAGAGTGGATGCTGAGTTGTAAGTAGAGTGGATGCTGGGTTGTAAGCATTGTGAATGCTGAGTTGTAAGCATTGTGGATGCTGAGTTGTAAGCAGAGTGGATGCTGAGTTGTAAGCAGAGTGGATGCTGAGTTGTAAGCAGAGTGGATGCTGAGTTGTAAGCAGAGTGGATGCTGAGTTGTAAGCAGAGTGGATGCTGAGTTGTAAGCATAGTGGATGCTGGGCTGTAAGCAGAGTGGATGCTGAGTTGTAAGCAGAGTGGATGCTGGGTTGTAAGAAGAGTGGTTGCTGAGTTGTAAGTAGAGTGGATGCTGGGTTGTAAGCAGAGTGGATGCTGAGTTGTAAGCAGAGTGGATGCTGAGTTGTAAGTAGAGTGGATGCTGGGTTGTAAGCATTGTGAATTCTGAGTTGTAAGCATTGTGGATGCTGAGTTGTAAGCATAGTGGATGCTGAGTTGTAAGCAGAGTGGATGCTGAGTTGTAAGCAGAGTGGATGCTGAGTTGTAAGCAGAGTGGATGCTGGGTTGTAAGCATAGTGGATGCTGAGTTGAAAGCAGAGTGGATGCTGAGTTGTAAGCAGAGTGGATGCTGAGTTGTAAGCAGAGTGGATGCTGGGTTGTAAGCAGAGTGGATGCTGAGTTGTAAGCAGAGTGGATGCTGAGTTGTTAGCAGAGTGGATGCTGGGTTGTAAGCAGAGTGGATGCTGAGTTGTAAGCAGAGTGGAGGCTGAGTTGTAAGCAGAGTGGATGCTGAGTTGTAAGTAGAGTGGATGCTGAGTTGTAAGTAGAGTGGATGCTGGGTTGTAAGCAGAGTGGATGCTGAGTTGTAAGCAGAATGGATGCTGGGTTGTAAGCAGAGTGGATGCTGAGTTTTAAGCAGAGTGGATGCTGGGTTGTAAGCAGAGTGGATGCTGAGTTGTAAGCAGAGTGGATGCTGGGTTGTAAGCAGAGCAGATGTTGGGTTGTAAGTAGAGTGGATGCTGAGTTGTAAGCAGAGTGGATGCTGAGTTGTAAGCAGAGTGGATGCTGAGTTGTAAGCAGAGTGGATGCTGGGTTGTAAGCATAGTGGATGCTGAGTTGTAAGCAGAGTGGATGCTGGGTTGTAAGCAGAGTGGATGCTGAGTTGTAAGCAGAGTGGATGCTGGGTTGTAAGCAGAGTGGATGCTGAGTTGTAAGCAGAGTGGATGCTGGGTTGTAAGCATAGTGCATGTTGAGTTGTAAGCAGAGTGGATGCTGAGTTGTAAGTAGAGTGGATGCTGGGTTGTAAGCAGAGTGGATGCTGGGTTGTAAGCAGAGTGGATGCTGGGTTGTAAGCAGAGTGGATGCTGAGTTGTAAGCAGAGTGGATGCTGAGTTGTAAGCAGAGTGGATGCTGGGTTGTAAGCACAGTGGATGCTGAGTTGAAAGCAGAGTGGATACTGAGTTGTAAGCATAGTGGATGCTGAGTTGTAAGCAGAGTGGATGCTGAGTTGTAAGCAGAGTGGATGCTGGGTTGTAAGCAGAGTGGATGCTGAGTTGTAAGCAGAGTGGATGCTGGGTTGTAAGCAGAGTGGATGCTGAGTTGTAAGCAGAGTGGATGCTGGGTTGTAAGCAGAGTGGATGCTGAGTTGTAAGCAGACTGGATGCTTGGTTGTAAGCAGAGCAGATGCTGGGTTGTAAGCAGAGTGGATGCTGAGTTGTAAGCAGAGTGGATGCTGAGTTGTAAGCAGAGTGGATGCTGAGTTGTAAGCAGAGTGGATGCTGAGTTGTAAGCATAGTGGATGCTGAGTTGTAAGCAGAGTGGATGCTGGGTTGTAAGCATAGTGGATGTTGAGTTGTAAGCAGAGTGGATGCTGAGTTGTAAGCAGAGTGGATGCTGAGTTGTAAGCAGAGTGGATGCTGAGTTGTAAGCAGAGTGGATGCTAGGTTGTAAGCAGAGTGGATGCTGAGTTGTAAGCAGAGTGGATGCTGGGTTGTAAGCAGAGTGGATGCTGAGTTGTAAGCAGAGTGGATGCTGAGTTGTAAGTAGAGTGGATGCTGGGTTGTAAGCATAGTGGATGCTGAGTTGTAAACAGAGTGGATGCTGAGTTGTAAGTAGAGTGGATGCTGGGTTGTAAGCATTGTCAATGCTGAGTTGTAAGCATTGTGGATGCTGAGTTGTAAGCAGAGTGGATGCTGAGTTGTAAGCAGAGTGGATGCTGAGTTGTAAGCAGAGTGGATGCTGAGTTGTAAGCAGAGTGGATGCTGAGTTGTAAGCAGAGTGGATGCTGAGTTGTAAGCATAGTGGATGCTGGGCTGTAAGCAGAGTGGATGCTGAGTTGTAAGCAGAGTGGATGCTGGGTTGTAAGCAGAGTGGATGCTGAGTTGTAAGCAGAGTGGATGCTGGGTTGTAAGCAGAGTGGATGCTGAGTTGTAAGCAGAGTGGATGCTGAGTTGTAAGTAGAGTGGATGCTGGGTTGTAAGCATAGTGGATGCTGAGTTGTAAACAGAGTGGATGCTGAGTTGTAAGCAGAGTGGATGCTGAGTTGTAAGCATAGTGGATGCTGGGCTGTAAGCAGAGTGGATGCTGAGTTGTAAGCAGAGTGGATTCTGGGTTGTAAGCAGAGTGGATGCTGAGTTGTAAGCAGAGTGGATGCTGGGTTGTAAGCAGAGTGGATGCTGAGTTGTAAGCAGCGTGCATGCTGAGTTGTAAGTAGAGTGGATGCTGGGTTGTAAGCATAGTGGATGCTGAGTTGTAAACAGAGTGGATGCTGAGTTGTAAGTAGAGTGGATGCTGGGTTGTAAGCATTGTGAATGCTGAGTTGTAAGCATTGTGGATGCTGAGTTGTAAGCAGAGTGGATGCTGAGTTGTAAGCAGAGTGGATGCTGAGTTGTAAGCAGAGTGGATGCTGAGTTGTAAGCAGAGTGGATGCTGAGTTGTAAGCAGAGTGGATGCTGAGTTGTAAGCAGAGTGGATGCTGGGTTGTAAGCAGAGTGGATGCTGAGTTGTAAGCAGAGTGGATGCTGGGTTGTAAGCAGAGTGGATGCTGAGTTGTAAGCAGAGTGGATGCTGAGTTGTAAGTAGAGTGGATGCTGGGTTGTAAGCATAGTGGATGCTGAGTTGTAAACAGAGTGGATGCTGAGTTGTAAGTAGAGTGGATGCTGGGTTGTAAGCATTGTGAATGCTGAGTTGTAAGCATTGTGGATGCTGAGTTGTAAGCAGAGTGGATGCTGAGTTGTAAGCAGAGTGGATGCTGAGTTGTAAGCAGAGTGGATGCTGAGTTGTAAGCAGAGTGGATGCTGAGTTGTAAGCAGAGTGGATGCTGAGTTGTAAGCATAGTGGATGCTGGGCTGTAAGCAGAGTGGATGCTGAGTTGTAAGCAGAGTGGATGCTGGGTTGTAAGCAGAGTGGATGCTGAGTTGTAAGCAGAGTGGATGCTGGGTTGTAAGCAGAGTGAATGCTGAGTTGTAAGCAGAGTGGATGCTGAGTTGTAAGTAGAGTGGATGCTGGGTTGTAAGCATAGTGGATGCTGAGTTGTAAACAGAGTGGATGCTGAGTTGTAAGTAGAGTGGATGCTGGGTTGTAAGCATTGTGAATGCTGAGTTGTAAGCATTGTGGATGCTGAGTTGTAAGCAGAGTGGATGCTGAGTTGTAAGCAGAGTGGATGCTGAGTTGTAAGCAGAGTGGATGCTGAGTTGTAAGCAGAGTGGATGCTGAGTTGTAAGCAGAGTGGATGCTGAGTTGTAAGCATAGTGGATGCTGGGCTGTAAGCAGAGTGGATGCTGAGTTGTAAGCAGAGTGGATGCTGAGTTGTAAGCAGAGTGGATGCTGAGTTGTAAGTAGAGTGGATGCTGGGTTGTAAGCATTGTGAATTCTGAGTTGTAAGCATTGTGGATGCTGAGTTGTAAGCATAGTGGATGCTGAGTTGTAAGCAGAGTGGATGCTGAGTTGTAAGCAGAGTGGATGCTGAGTTGTAAGCAGAGTGGATGCTGAGTTGTAAGCATAGTGGATGGTGGGCTGTAAGCAGAGTGGATGCTGAGTTGTAAGCAGAGTGGATGCTGAGTTGTAAGCAGAGTGGATGCTGAGTTGTAAGCAGAGTGGGTGCTGAGTTGTAAGCAGAGTGGATGCTGGGCTGTAAGCAGAGTGGATGCTGAGTTGTAAGCAGAGTGGATGCTGGGTTGTAAGAAGAGTGGTTGCTGAGTTGTAAGTAGAGTGGATGCTGGGTTGTAAGCATAGTGGATGCTGAGTTGTAAGCAGAGTGGATGCTGAGTTGTAAGTAGAGTGGATGCTGGGTTGTTAGTATTGTGAATGCTGAGTTGTAAGCATTGTGGATGCTGAGTTGTAAGCAGAGTGGATGCTGAGTTGTAAGCAGAGTGGATGCTGAGTTGTAAACAGAGTGGATGCTGAGTTGTAAGCAGAGTGGATGCTGAGTTATAAGCAGAGTGGATGCTGAGTTGTAAGGATAGTGGATGCTGGGCTGTAAGCAGAGCAGATGCTGAGTTGTAAGCAGAGTGGATGCTGAGTTGTAAGCAGAGTGGATGCTGAGTTGTAAGCAGAGTGGGTTCTGAGTTGTAAGCAGAGTGGATGCTGAGTTGTAAGCAGAGTGCATGCTGAGTTGTAAGCAGAGTGGATGCTGAATTGTAAGCAGAGTGGATGTTGAGTTGTAAGCAGAGTGGATGCTGAGTTGTAAGCAGAGTGGATTCTGAGTTGTAAACAGAGTGGATGCTGAGTCGTAAGCAGAGTGGATGCTGGGTTGTAAGCATAGTGGATGCTGAGTTGTAAGCAGAGTGGATGCTGAGTTGTAAGCAGAGTGGATGCTGAGTTGTAAGCAGAGTGGATGCTGAGTTGTAAGCAGAGTGGATGCTGAGTTGTAAGGAGAGTGGATGCTGAGTTGTAAGCAGAGTGGATGCTGGGTTGTAAGCAGAGTGGATGCTGGGCTGTAAGCAGAGTGAATACAGTGTTGTAGTCAGAATATATGTAGATCTGCAACCAAACTGGCTGCAGAATTGCAGCCAGAGTGACAGCAACTCCCAGTCTAACGAACTACACAACCTGAACGATATTTCTCCAAGTATTAAACTACTGTAAAATATATCAAACCCAGCGTGTAGAACATTAATTATTTTTTTTTTAATTTTCAATCAAACACGTCATGTATTCCAGGATTACTTTCTTTCCCTGATACTTCAATCACATTACGTCAGTTCTGGGGGAGAGTAAAAAGAATCACGAAGTTTATATTTATGAAAAAGAGGGAGGAAGAAGGATTTAAAAATTTTCATGCACAAATAACTATGTATATATTTAGCCAGATGCGCGGCACCTCGTAAAACCCTCCCCTAGAAATTAATGTAATTAGGGGAGAATCTTGTTAAGCAAGAGTTGGGAATGTTTGGGCAGAGCTGGAAGGCCGTTGTTGCACTCAACCTAATGTAAACATGAATAATGAACTGCATGAATAAATAATTCAACTTTAATGTACAGTCTTGCCTGGAGGCGAGAGAGAAGAGACTGGGAAGAGTGGCCTATCCCTCTCCCTGTCTCGGTCTCTCTCTCTCTTTTTCTGCGCGTGTGTGTGTGTGTGTGTGTGTGTGTGTGTGTGTGTGTGAACTCACCTAGTTGAGGTTGCAGGAGTCGAGTCCGAGCTCCTGGCTCCGCCTCTTCACTGATCGCTACTAGGTCACTCTCCCTAAACCGTGAGCTTTATTATACCTCTGCTTAAAGCTATGTATGGATCCTGCCTCCACTACATCGCTTCCCAAACTATTCCACTTACTGACTACTCTGTGGCTGAAGAAATACTTCCTAACATCCCTGTGATTCATCTGTGTCTTCAACTTCCAACTGTGTCCCCTTGTTACTGTGTCCAATCTCTGGAACATCCTGTCTTTGTCCACCTTGTCAATTCCTCTCAGTATTTTGTATGTCGTTATCATGTCCCCCCTATCTCTCCTGTCCTCCAGTGTCGTCAGGTTGATTTCCCTTAACCTCTCCTCGTAGGACATACCTCTTAGCTCTGGGACTAGTCTTGTTGCAAACCTTTGCACTTTCTCTAGTTTCTTTACGTGCTTGGCTAGGTGTGGGTTCCAAACTGGTGCCGCATACTCCAATATGGGCCTAACGTATACGGTGTACAGGGTCCTGAACGATTCCTTATTAAGATGTCGGAATGCTGTTCTAAGGTTTGCTAGGCGCCCATATGCTGCAGCAGTTATTTGGTTGATGTGCGCTTCAGGAGATGTGCCTGGTGTTATACTCACCCCAAGATCTTTTTTTGTGTGTGTATGTGTCTGTCTGTCTGTCTATTATGTGTTCATCTGTCTTCTCTCCATCCAGAGTTATCTCTCTACTTATTCTTCTGTCTGTCTCTATCTGCTTGCTTTATGATTGTTTTCCTCTCCATATTTCGCTATCTCTCTGTCTCATCATCTGCCTACCACTCATCTTTCCGTCTCGTTTCCTCTTCTTCTATTCACCTCATTTCTTCCTCTCCATCTCCCTGTTCCTTTTAATTGTCTGGTCGTCAATCTAACTGTGTTCATCATTCTCTTTCCCTCCCTCTCTCTCTCTCTCTCTCTCTCTCTCTCTCTCTCTCTCTCTCTCTCTCTCTCTCTCTCTCTCTCTCTCTCTCTCTCTCTCTCTCTCTCTCTCTCTCTCTCTCTCCATCACTTCTCTCAATTTCACCTTCCAAGTATCTTCACCAGCTGCCAGATCAACCAGGCTGTGATGGATATGTGGGCAACGGGCCTCCAGCAGCAACAGCCTGGTTGACCAGGCAAGCACCAGACGAGCCTGGCTTATGGCCGGGCTCAGAGAGCAGATAAACTCTTGAAACTCGCCCCACAAATGGCAAACGTTAAAATCTGAATAATTATTTTTTTTTCTCTCCCACCTCGCTGCCACGACTGTTTAAAATTTGTTCGGTCGTGGTTTAACAAGTGCTGCTCCGGGTTTATATAACCCGACTTAATCCAACTTCATCTAATCTAAAGTAAAATAACGTTTGTAAGTTTGCATGAAACGTTCAGAAGTTGACGTTGAGCAGGACGTAAAGAGAATAACGTTTTAAAATGGATACATTGGATACTCATGGGCCGGGGGGGGGGGGAAGACTCTCGAAACTGGTCACAGGTATCCGGTATGCGGCTGAGAAGTGTCCGGATGACAGGTGTCCGATCAGCCGGGCTGTGGTTCGTACGTTGTATTACGTGCGGCCAGCAGTAACAGCCTAGTTGATCAGGCCCTAATCCGCCTGGTCAAGTACTTGGTCGATAAGGGGGTCGTTGACCTCCCTGAACTACATCATAAATAACGTAATCCCCAAAGAAGAATATGCTCTTATACTCGGATTCAGGCTTGATCCGAGGAACGGGGGGAAGTAAAGTAGTTCCTAATTCCTCGGATCAAGATACCTCCTCCGGCATTAAGGCATCCCCCCCCACACACCTTCGCTGAAGGAAAATGATCAATAACTAATGTCACCCTAAAAGCCTGGTCATGGATCGGGCTGCGGGGGGCGTTGACCCCCGGAATACCCTTTAGGTGAAGGGCATCGTGCGGAGCGGGTGTTACATAGCTTAGGGCATAGAAATGAGGTCAGGTAATTATTATGTTTATGTAAAGCGCTAGACCCATGTGGGTCTTTTTTTTGCTTTTTTTTAGCACATGGAACGGTGTGGTGGAGGCTCGATCCACCGCTTGCTAATCGCACAGGAGAGACTGTACGCAGGAAATGTTTGAGAGTCGCTACGTAAACGTATAGAGGGAAATTAATGAAGGTAAAGAAGGAAGTATAGATGGAAGCATGAATGGAAACAGAGATGGAAATATAGAAGGAAATATAGATTGAAGTAAAGATCGAAATTAAGATGAGAGAGAGAGAGAGAGAGAGAGAGAGAGAGAGAGAGAGAGAGAGAGAGAGAGAGAGTGTAAAAAAGAGCTTAACAGCAAAAAAAATACTCTCCTTGCTTTCTACCCCGTGTGTAGTTGCGTCACCACCACCGTCATCACAGAGGTGGTGTCGGACACAGACTGGGAGGCACAGCCGCGGGCGGCACTGATGGTACCAGTATCTCTGTAAGAGTGGCGTCGTTCGAAGACACGGCGAATCGTCAGACGGATGTAAATCAAGTCTTTCAATGGGCCTCAGACAACATTGTGTTGTTGAACGAGGACAGGTTTCAACTGCTGTGTAATGGAAGAATGGAGGAAATAAACACTGTGACGGAGCACAGGACAAACTCAAATTATTTAAAACAACGAAAGTCTTAGGAGTAACGATAGCGGAAGATATCCCATTCAAGGGTCAAAACAATGTTGCCATTGGTACCGCAAGGAAAGTGATAAGCTGGATAACTAAAGTTTTCAAGACATGCAGTAGTGTGCCAAAGTTGATAATTTTAAAGTCACTTGTTCTTCGGCTGTAATCCTTGGAAAGTAGGAGAGATGTGTACATAAAAATTTACACTAAAAAAATCCTGAAGGGACTGGTCCCAAACCTGAACTCCGAAATCACTCCGTAAAATACTAAGAGAATGAACTAAGAGAGAACTCGATGAGTGTCAGAGGTCACTGGCTCTTCAGCGCCCTCCCTCCCTCCATGCATATGGGGAATTACCAA
Source organism: Cherax quadricarinatus (assembly GCF_038502225.1). Taxonomy (NCBI): domain Eukaryota; kingdom Metazoa; phylum Arthropoda; class Malacostraca; order Decapoda; family Parastacidae; genus Cherax; species Cherax quadricarinatus. The sequence continues at coordinate 27,357,376 of NC_091300.1, read as the reverse complement.
CAACTCTCTGGTTGTCTTCAGGAGGGAACCAGACAAGTAGCTCAAATCAATGCCCGACCAGCCAGGCTGTGGTTCGCACGTTACTGCTGCCAGCAGTAACAGCCTAGTTAACCAAGCCCTGATCTTCCAGGAAACCTGATCTGGAACCGTGCGACGGGGGCGTTGACCCTTGAAAACGTCCTTCGAGTATCCTTCAGGTGGCGGCGGCGGCGGCGGCGGCGGCGGCGGCGGCGGCGGCGGCGGCGACGACGGCTCCTTCTCTAGGATGATGGCGCAGGTTCCTCCCTGAATCTTGATGACCTACAACTTGGAATTATGCAGCTCAGGGTGCCAAGGAACGAGGGTCGTGATTATGTACGACCTTTCAGGAAACTTCGCCCTGGCTCTTCAGGTACCTACATCCTGGATCTTCAGGTACCTACAACCTGGTTCTTCAGGTACCTAGAACCTGATTCTTCAGGCACTCATAACCTGGTTCATCAGGTACCTACAACCTGGATCTTCAGGTACCTACAACCTGCATCTTCAGGTACCTACAACCTGGATCTTCAGGTAACTATAGCCTGGTTCTTGTCACCTACAACCTGGATCTTTAGGTACCTACAGCTTGGTTCTTCAGACACTTACGACAGGTTCTTTGGGTACCTTCAACTTGGTTCTTCAGGTACCTACAACCTGGTTCTTCAGGTACCTACAACCTGGTTCTTCAGGTAGCTACAACCTGGTTATTCAGGTACCTACAACCTGGTTCCTCAGGTAGCTGCAACCTGGATCTTTAGGTACCTACAACTTGGGTCTTCAGGCACTTACAGCAGGTTCTTTGGGTGCCTACACCCTGGTTCTTCAGGTACCTACTACCTGGATCTTCAGGTACCTACAGCCTGGAACTTCAGGTACCTATAACCTGGCTCTTCAGGTACCTAGAACCTGGTTCTTCTGTCACCTACAGCCTGGATCTTCAGGTACCTACAACCTGGATCTTCAGGTTCCTATAGCCTGGTTCTTCAGTCACCTACAACTTGGATCTTTAGGTACCTACAGCTTGGTTCTTCAGACACTTACAACAGGTTCTTTGGGTACCTTCAACTTGGTTCTTCAGGTACCTACAACCTGGTTCTTCAGGTACCTACAACCTGATTCTTCAGGTAGCTACAACCTGGTTATTCAGGTACGTACAACCTGTTCTTCAGGTACCTACAACCTGGATCCTCAGGTAGCTACAAGCTGGGTCTTCAGGTACCTACAACCTATTCTTCAGGTACCTACAACCTGGTTCTTCAGGTACCTACAACCTGGTTCCTCAGGTAGCTACAATCTGGTTCTTCAGGTACCTACAACCTATTCTTCAGGTACCTACAACCTGGTTCTTCAGGTACCTACAACCTGGTTCTTCAGGTACCTATAACCTGGTCCTTCAGGTAGCTACAATCTGGTTCTTCACGTACCTACAACCTGGTTCTTTAGGTACCTACAACTTCGTTCTTTAGGCACTTTCGACCTGGCTCGTCATGCACCTCACGACTTCACTGTTCAGGCACCTTCGTCTTAACTCTTAAATTTTCCTAACTCATTTCCATTAGTCCACAATGAGAGTGTCGACTTGCAGCAACAGACCGTTCTCAGTGCTGGTAGACTGGTAGATGAAATGATAAACTGGTGGTTGTGGTGATGGTGCAGGTAGACTGGTCTACCTGGAGGGTGTACCGGGGGTTAACACTCCCGAGGCCCAGTCCTTGACCAGGCCTCCCAGTGGATCAGGGCCTGTTATTGCTGGCCGCATGTGGTCCAACATACGAACCTCAGCCCGGTTGATCGGGTACTGACTTTAGGCATCTGTCCAGTTTGCCCCTGAAGGCAGCCAAGGGTCTATTGGTAATTTCCCTTATGTCTTCTGGGAGGCTGTTGAACAGTCTTAAGCCCCAGACACTTATTGTGTTTTCTCATAGTGTACTTATGCGCCGCTACTTTTCATTGGGGTATGTTTCACTGTCTGCCCAGATTTTTGCTTTCGTAGGGAGTGATTTCTGTGAGCAGATTTAGGACCAGTCCCTCTAGGATTTTCCAGGTGTAGATTATGATGTATCTCTGTCGCCTGCGCTCCAGTGAGTACATGTCAAGGGACTCCAAACGTTTCAAATAATTAAGGTTCTTGACTGAACTTATACTATGTAAAGTGAAGATTCTCTGTACATTCTCTAGATCTGCGATCTCACTTGCCTTGAATGGAGCTGTTAGTGTACAGCAGTATTCCAGCCTAGAAAGAACAAGTGATTTTTAAAAGGATCATAAGTTGCATGACATCCCATGTTTAGAATGTTCTCATTATCCATCTTATCATTTTCCTCGCAGATGTGATAGTGACACTGTTGTGATCCTAGAAGGTGAGATCCTCTGACATTAACACTCCCAAGTCTTTCACACTAATTTTTCGCTCTATTGTGTGGTTAGTTTGTAGTATACTCAGTTCTAGGTATTATTTCTTTCAGTTTTCCATAACGGAGTGGTTGTACTGACAGACTAATGGTTGTGATGTCAATGCTGGTAGACTGTAGGCTGTATTGACAAACTGGTGGTTATGGTGTCAGTGCTGATAGACTGGTGGATGTACTGAGAAACTGGTGATTGTGGTGTTGGTGCATGAAGACCGGTGTCTACCAGGAGAAAATTTTAAGGCTTAATTTTAGGACGTAATAATTTGCACACTTATATATTTTACCACTGAAAATTGTAAGAGATATTTCAGGCGAACAAGTCCTTAAAATTCTTTGACAACTAAGCCTTATGCATAGAACAGAAGAGGCGATCAGATATGAAATAAAAATTCAACTTGCATCCCCCCCCAAAAATGATGATTGGTACGGATCATAACAGGTGTCGAACACCCTGAACTTTCACCCAGACCTAATATGACAAGGCCTGGTAGCCCAATAAACACCGCAGGTGCTGGAGAAGACTTGCTCTTACGTCCCGCAACGCCCGTGTATCGAAATCGGAAAGAGTGCTTCAAGTTGTGACTTATCAATGAGTCAAGTAGTTGTATGAGGTCTACCACAAACTATCTCGAGGTTGATTTTAGTAATTCACTTTAACAAAAATTGTTTTTTGAGAATAAATAAATCATTATCTTTTATTACGTTTCTGAAATATTGCTGCTCTGTGGTGCATTTAGTGAATTACTGCAGACAGGAATTACGATAAACACAAAAGTTACAGAACAAGCTTATATTTGAACAACGTTTCGCTTTAAGACTTCCTAACGCTGTGCATAGAACGAAACGTTGCTCCCAGTGAAAGCTCATTCTGCAACTTTTGTCCATTCGGAACAAAAAAGTGAAAAAAATATCAGAAAAATAACGACACTTCCTTGTACAGGTGGGAAAAAGAGTCGGAGAACTTCTCAATGGTTCCAAACTTTCTCAAGAACGAAAAAGAAATTCTGATTAGAGAAGTATAAAACATCGAGCTGAGACTAAAAGTAATACACAAAGCCCAGGAGAGGCGGAAAAGGCAAAAAGCCATCAGCGAAATTGAAAGAAACTCAAAATAATTTTTCTCCAATACAGAATCCGAAGCAGCATCCACCTCGGGTATTGGACCTGGCTTAATGGAGACGGAACCTTCACTAATGACAACAAAGAAGCGAGAGAAATCTTGAAAACACAGTACAACTCGGTGTGTGCAGAGAGTTTTTAAATGGAAAGAAGACTGATAACCCGCATGAATTTTGGAATGAATTTAAGACCTGGCTGCGGCGACATTTCAATAGGTTGACAGGAAGACAGTGTGCTCTACCCCAAGCTGTTCTCAAATAGCTAGTGGAAACCAGAAGCTATAACTACTCATAACCTGAAGTCGTTTTTTTTTTCTACCTACAAATGACATGGTTCCTGCGCCTGACCTTGTTTGTATATGTATATATGCATTTGTATATATACAAATAATCGCAGACAAGCGATCTTACCAATGTAAGACAAGCCACTGGGAGGAGGGGGAAGTAAAGCTTTAGCTCAAGTGCCTTCACACTTCTCAGTGCGTCATCAATAGCTGTGCAATGTTGCGAAGGTAATAGCAGGAGAAATGAGGGGAATTTTTCTCAGAGTATGGTAGCATGACTGACACCCGCTAGCACCTCTCTCAGAATACGGGAGACATGGCCGAATGCCACCCACCCACAATCCTCCCCACGCCCCGCCCCATGTGGGGTCGGGTGGGCTAGGCCTCACAGTTTGCAGATAGCAGAAGCTCGTATAACAGGTCATGTGATATAAGAGATTACGTTACAATAGTGGATAATACACACACACAGTGCAGCTATTGTGTGTAACTTTCTAATTAATAAAATTGAAGAAATGAATGCGCTTATTTGTCAGCTGACAGTAACCCCCCCTCCCCCCAGGTCTTAGAATGTTCAGGAAATACTCAGCAGGATCTCATCCGGTATTATTCACGGATCTCTCTCCTGTTCCGATTATTCATTACTATAATAACTAGATAATTTCTGATTTTTTCTTTTAACACCATAAGAACATAAGAAAGGAGGAACACTGCAGGAGGCCTGTTGGCCCATACTAGGCAGGTCCTTTACAATTCATCCCACTAACAAAACATTTGCCCAACCCAATTTTCAATGCCACCCAGGAAATAAGCTCTGATGTGAAAGTCCCACTCAAATCCAACCCCTCCCACTCATGTACTTATGCAACCTAAATTTTAAACTACCCAAAGTCCTAACCTCAATAACCCAACTAGGTAGACTGTTCCACTCATCAACTACCCTATTTCCAAACCAATACTTTCCTATGTCCTTTCTAAATCTAAACTTATCTAATTTAAATCCATTACTGCGGGTTCTCTTTTGGAGAGACATCCTCAAGACCTTATTAATATCCCCTTTATTAATACCTATCTTCCACTTATACACTTCGATCAGGTCTCCCCTCATTCTTCGTCTAACAAGTGAATGTAACTTAAGAGTTTTCAATCTTTCTTCATAAGGAAGATTTCTAATGCTATGTATTAATTTAGTCATCCTACGCTGAATGTTTTCTAACGAATTTATGTCCATTCTGTAATATGGAGACCAGAACTGAGCTGCATAATCTAGGTGAGGCCTTACTAATGATGTATAAAGCTGCAGTATGACCTCTGGACTTCTGTTGCTTACACTTCTTGATATAAATCCCAATAATCTATTTGCCTTATTACGTACGCTTAGGCATTGCTGTCTTGGTTTATGGTTGCTGCTCACCATAACCCCCAAGTCCTTTTCGCAATCTGTATGGCTAAGCTCTACATTATTTAACTTATAAGTACTAGGGTTATGGGCACTCCCAAGCTTCAGAACCTTGCATTTATCTACATTGAACTGCATCTGCCACTTTTCTGACCAAGAATAGAGTTTGTTTAAATCCTCCTGAAGTTCCATAACATCTACGTTTGAATCAATTATCCTACCTATCTTTGTGTCATCGGCGAATTTGCTCATATCACTAGTAATTCCCTCATCAAGATCATTGATATATATTATAAACAACAACGGGCCCAAGACTGATCCCTGTGGAACGCCACTTGTTACAGATCCTCACTCGAATTTAACCCCATTTATGGACACTCTGCTTCCTGTCAGTGAGCCATGACTCGATCCACGAGAGCACTTTTCCCCCAATGCCATGAGCTGCCACTTTCTTTAACAGTCTATGGTGCGGAACTCTATCAAAAGCCTTACTAAAATCTAGGTAAATAATATAAAATTCTTTATCGTGGTCAACAGCCTCAAAAGCTTTACTGAAGAAAGTTAATAAATTAGTTAGACAAGACCGGCCTCTTGTGAATCCATGCTGAGTATCATTAATCAAGCTATGCTTATCGAGATGGCTTCTTATAATCTCAGCTATAATTGACTCTAGTAATTTGCCTACAATTGAGGTCAGGTTTATTGGGCGGTAATTTGACGGTAACGACTTGTCCCCTGTTTTAAAAATAGGAATTACATTAGCCATCTTCCACATATCAGACACTACACCTGTTTGAAGAGATAAATTAAAAATATTAGTTAATGGTTCACAGAGTTCCATTTTTCATTCCTTAAGAACCCTTGAAAAAGCCTCATCAGGACCAGGCGACTTATTTTGCTTCAGTCTGTCTATCTGCTTCACAACCATTTCACTAGTGACTGTGATGTTACATAATTTATCTTCTTCTAGCCCACTATAAAAATTAATTACTGGAATATTGTTAGTGTCTTCCTGTGTAAAAACTGAGAGAAAATAATTATTAAAAATCGAGCACATTTCATTCTCTTTGTCAGTAAGGTGCCCATAGTTATTTTTAAGGGGACCTATCTTATCTCTAACTTTTGTTCTATAGACCTGGAAAAAACTTTTTGGGTTAGTTTTAGAATCTCTAGCAACTTTAATTTCATAGTCCCTTATAGCTTTTCTTATCCCCTTTTTAATGTCTCTCTTAATGTCAATATACTGATTCATAAGATGACCCTCACCTCTTTTGATACGCCTATAAATTCCTTTCTTATGCCCTAGTAGATATTTGAGCCTATTATTCATCCATTTTGGGTCATTTCTATTTGATCTAATTTCTTTATATGGGATAAACGTTCTTTGAGCAGCATGTATAGTGTTCAGAAAACTGTCATATTGATATCTCACTTCGTTACCCCAGTCAACAGATGATAAGTGTTCTCTAAGCCCATCGTAATCTACTAAGCGAAAATCTGGGACTGTTACTGAGTTATCGCTACTATCGTACTTCCATTCAATGCTAAATGTAATTGATTTGTGGTCGCTAGCACCCAGTTCCTCTGAAATTTCTAAATTATTAACAAGGGATTCATTGTTTGCCATAACTACGTCAAGCAGGTTATTTCCCCTTGTAGGTTCTGTCACAAACTGCTTCAAAAAACAATCCTGAACTACTTCTAAGAAGTCGTATGATTCTAAATTCCCAGTCAAGAAATTCCAATCAATATGACTAAAGTTAAAGTCTCCTAGAATTACTACATTATCGTGCCTTGTGGCCTTAACAATTTCCTCCCATAGTAGTCTCCCCTGATCCCTATCTAAGTTTGGGGGACCGTATATCACTCCTAAAATCAGTTTTTCATGCCCCTCTGAAAATTCTATCCAAACAGACTCTGTATGTGTTACTTCAGACTTAATACCCGTTTTTATGCAACAGTTCAAGCGATCTAGGACATACAATGCCACCCCACCCCCCTTCCCGATACTTCTATCTACTTGGAACAATTTAAAACCCTGAATATGACATTCCGCAGGCATGTCCCGACTTTTTTAATTAAACCACGTCTCAGTTAAGGCAAATACATCAATGTTACCCGCACTAGCAACTAATCTCAACTCGTCCATCTTATTCCTAGCACTACGGCAATTAGCATAATAAACATTGAAAGACTCTCCTTTCTCTTTACCCTTCCTGCTCATTTCTGTTTTTCTACTGAACCTATTACTGTCCTTATCACCCAAAGTCCCTGGCTTTTCAATATCTACCTCGTTCTGCTTATTACTAGTTCCCCTAGAACTCGTAATATTACTACACTGGGACTTCACTGTTTTCCTGCCAAAACCCATACCACTAACTATTCCTAGTTTACCACTATCATCCTAATTCTGCAAACCACTAAACTAGCTGCAGTCATGTATATATGTATATATATATATATATATATATATATATATATATATATATATATATATATATATATATATATATATATATATATATATATACATATATATATATATATATATATATATATATATATATATATATATATATATATATATATATATATATATATATATATATATACATATATATATATATATATATATATATATATATATATATATATATATATATATATATATATATATATATATATATATATATATATATATATCAAATAAGCTACGTTGTTTGCCAAGTCTGTATCTTCCAGCATGAGTCTTAACTCAATTGCGAGGCTGAATGGAGTTTAATATGAACTCAAGAGAAAGGAAATTGCAATTCTTGAGTGATTTGATCTGAATCGGCAAGAAGATTGACATTTTATTGATGAAACTGTCTTCTAGGACGCATGAAAATACCTCATTGAAAATTTTTTATTATTTAGGACATTTAAATTCTGTTTGTGAATTAACCATAAAATTAACCATTAAATCTTCATCAGAGTACAAAACAAATTCTGGCCACAAAATAGAGCGAAACACCAACGTCAAAGACCTGGGAGTGATCATGTCGGAGGATCTCACCTTCAAGGACCATAACATTGTATCAATCGCATCTGCTAGAAAAATGACAGGATGGATAATGAGAACCTTCAAAACTAGGGAGGCCCAGCCCATGATGACACTCTTCAGGTCACTTGTTCTATCTAGGCTGGAATATTGCTGCACACTAACAGCACCTTTCAAGGCAGGTGAAATTGCTGACCTAGAAAATGTACAGAGAACCTTCACGGCGCGCATAATGGAGATAAAACACCTCAATTACTGGGAGCGCTTGAGGTTCGTGAACCTGTATTCCCTGGAATGCAGGCGGGAGAGATACATGATTATATACACCTGGAAAATCCTAGAGGGACTAGTACCGAACTTGCACACGAAAATCACTCACTACGAAAGCAAAAGACTTGGCAGACGATGCAACATCCCCCCAATGAAAAGCAGGGGTGTCACTAGCACGTTAAGAGACCATACAATAAGTGTCAGGGGCCCGAGACTGTTCAACTGCCTCCCAGCATACATAAGGGGGATTACCAACAGACCCCTGGCAGTCTTCAAGCTGGCACTGGACAAGCACCTAAAGTCGGTTCCTGACAAGCCGGGCTGTGGCTCGTACGTTGGTTTGCGTGCAGCCAGCAGCAACAGCCTGGTTGATCAGGCTCTGATTCACCAGGAGGCCTGGTCACAGACCGGGCCGCGGGGGCGTTGACCCCCGGAACTCTCTCCAGGTAAACTCCAGGTAATAACAGATCTTCACATTTGTCAGTCATAGAAGCTAAGACGTTGTATAGTTTTAAAAATAGGTTGGATAAATACATGAGTGGGTGTGGGTGTGTGTGAGTTGGACTTAACTAGCTTGTGCTACAAGGTTGGATGCCGTGTTCCTCCCTTAAGTGCCTTGTCTGAACTCACTAGGTCAGTGAGGCCAGACGATCAGTGAGCTTAAGGTCACTAGGTCAGTGAGCTTAAGCCAGTGGGAGAATTGGACCTGCCTTGCATAGGCCAGTAGGCCTGCTGCAGTGTTCCTTCTTTCTTATGCTCATATATATATATATATATATATATATACAGTGGTCCCTCGCTTTTCGTAGTTCTCGGCAATCGTAAATTTCGCCAATCATAGGGGTATTTTCATATTAACATGGACTCGCTTTTCATAGGTTGACTCGCAAATAGTAGTTCGTCCAGGACGCGTACGCACTGTGTGAGCCGGGGCGGCCTCCCTACCCAGCCAGTCTGGCATTGTTTACCAGTGAGTGAAGGTCCCCTCAAGTGCTCCTACGAAATATTTCATAATATTCCACTCATTTTAGTGCTTCCAATTACTAAATAAGCTACCATGGCTCCAAAGAAATCTCCTAGTGCCAAGCCTGTGGTAAAGAAGGTGAGAAATATGTACAGTGACAAAGTCTTGGGCCATTTTCGGGAAGTGTTAAAGAGACGCCAGAAGTTACTTTGCGAGACAGGACTAGAGTGACTCTCAAGGTGGTCCTAGTGGCATTAAGAAACAGTGAAGAGAAGCAACCCCAGAGAAGCAATTGGTACCTGAGGTGTTGCTGGAAGGGGATTCCCATTCTAAACTGTAAACAATCCAATCTCTCTCCTCCTCCAGTCTCCCATACACTAAGAAGAATCTCCAATAAAGGTAAGTGTTATGCTGTTAATGTTTCATTCATCATTTCCCATTGTATTGTTTATGTACTATATGTATATTTCATGGAAAATTATTTTTTTTGGTTTTAATACTTCTGGGTGTCAGGAACGGATTAATTGTATTTACATTATTTCTTATGGGGAAAATTGATTCGCAAATCGCAAATTTCGTTTATAGTAACGGCTACAGGAACGGATTAATTACGAAAAACGAGGGACAACTGTATATATGTATATATATATATATATATATATATATATATATATATATATATATATATATATATATATATATATATATATGCAAGACAAGTCACGACGGGGGGTGTAAGTCTTTAGCTCAAGTGCTTTCACGCTTCTCAGTGCGTCATCAGGAGCTGTGCAATGTTGCAAAGACTGGTCGGTGCCTCCACACTAC